>NW_028162301.1:52500-59281 GCF_964263955.1 Coregonus lavaretus | reverse complement strand
AACTTTGCAGATAGAAACGTAACAGAAAGAGCTGAGGACAGAACCTTATCTGTTCAACATTTCTATACTGAACGTTCCTCTTTTCTCCCTCCCTCCCCTCTCCCTCCCCCTCCCTCCCTCCCCCTCCCTCCCCTCTCCAGGCTATCAGCAACAAGGACCAACACAGCATCTCCTACACGTTATCCAGAGTCCAGACGGTGGTGGTGGAGTATACTCATGATAACAACACAGACATGTTCCAGGTAACTACACACTCATAGTTCTGGGCCCAGTTGCATAAAACATATTTTAAGGTGAATTTCCCCCTTAAATTAAGTGAAAGAGTGCTTCATTCAGTATGGATATCAATGTAAACAGCATTGTGGAGGTGAATGTTGCTTTCATCTGCCCACAGCTAGCGTCAAAACGAAACAGTGTTAGGCCTAGTTCTTTTTATCTAGACTAGGCTGCGGAATGGTTTTCAACTTGGTAGTGTTTCTCTTGTCCATAAAAATACTCAGATATCAGTTATATTAGCCTACCTTTTAAAAAACAAATATTATATCCGTATCAAGTGTAGGCTATTGTTATTTTATCTTGATCATCTGGTTAAACACATCTGCAACGTTCTTTCTTCCATTAGGCTGCTTTCTGTTTAAAACGATAAGCCAGAGGAAAGGCCCAGGATCATCCCACATTGGAGAGGGGAAAACACGTTAGGCCCTATCTGACATTTTACACTGCTTTGGTGCTCTCCACTCTTTCTACAGCCTCCACTGCTTTGGTGCTCTCCACTCTTTCTACAGCCTCCACTGCTTTGGTGCTCTCCACTCTTTCTACAGTCTCCACTGTTCTGGTGCTCTCCACTCTTTCTACAGCCTCCACTGTTCTGTTGCGTTATGTTAATAACTACCATATGTATTGAACATTAAGGCTATGCCGGTTAGGGAATAGGCCGTTTGGCATGTCGCCATGCTGTGTGCTCGCTGTGCTGAGCGCTGCCAGACTCTGGAGGTGCAGGCAAGTTTAAATATGCTAAACCATCGTTTGTGACGTCACCGTGTCGTCACCATCGACGATGGATGTCACACATCGATAAATCACCCAACCTAATGTAGTGCACTTCTTTGGACTAGGGCCCCATAGGGGTCTGTAGTGCACCCTATTCCCTATATAGTGCACTTCTTTGGACTAGGGCCCTTAGGGGTCTGTAGTGTACCCTATTCCTTATGTCCCTCTGGATCTCCAAGCCAGTTCCACTGCATTTTTTCATTGTTCCCCTCTAATCAGGGACTGATTTAGACCTGGGACACCAGGTGGGAGAAATTAATGATCAGGTAGAACAGAAAACCAGCAGGCTCTGGACCTCGTAGGGTCAGAGTTGAATCCCCCCTGCCCTATATAGTTAAACTTATTTTAACCAGCGCCAATAGGACTCTGTAGTGCACTATTAGGGAATAGGGTGCCATTTGGGAAGTAGCCATATTCTTATATTTATGTGAATGTATTAGCTTGTGTACTTTCAGATGTGTTGTGTGTTTACTTGTTATAATATGAAGTAAGTAAGCCTTGTCCGAGTCAGAATGGCCCATGAGGCAGGAGCTTGTTTCTGTAGTCTGAGGCAGCCTGAAGGACAAGGACACCCCCTTGATTGTTTATAATGTGGATAAATAACATATTACCTGTTTTGAATGGACTCTGTGGAGTCAATGTCTCTAAGCACATTTCCTTCTCCTGTCTTTCTCTCTCTCTCCCCATTTCTCTTCCTCCCTAAACCCTCCCTCCCTTATTCACCCATCTCCCTCCCTCCCTCTGTCTGTCCATCTCCCTCCCTCTCCCTCCCTCCCTCCCTCCCTCCCTCCTCCCTCCCTCCCTCCCTCCCTCCCTCCCTCTGTCTGTTCATCTCCCTCCCTCCCTCCCTCCCTCCCTCCCTCCGTCTGTCCATCTCCCTCCCTCCCTCCCTCCCTCCCTCCCTCCCTCCCCTCCGTCTGTCCATCTCCCTCCCTCCCTCCCTCCGTCTGTCCATCTCCCTCCCTCCCTCCCTCCGTCTGTCCATCTCCCTCCCTCCTCCTCCCTCCTCCCTCCCTCCCTCCCTCCCTCCCTCCCTCCCTCCCTCCCTCCCTCCCTCCCTCTGTCTGTCCATCTCCCTCCCTCCCTCCCTCTGTCTGTCCATCTCCCTCCCTCCCTCCCTCCCTCCCTCTGTCTGTCCATCTCCCTCCCTCCCTCCTCTGTCTGTCCATCTCCCTCCCTCCCTCCCTCCCTCCCTCCCTCCCTCCCTCCCTCCGTCTGTCCATCTCCCTCCCTCCCTCCGTCTGTCCATCTCCCTCCCTCCCTCCCTCTGTCTGTCCATCTCCCTCCCTCCCTCCCTCCCTCTGTCTGTCCATCTCCCTCCCTCCCTCCCTCCCTCCCTCCCTCCCTCTGTCTGTCCACCTCCCTCCCTCCCTCCCTCCCTCTCTGTCCATCTCCCTCCCTCCCTCCCTCCCTCTCTGTCCATCTCCCTCCCTCCCTCCCTCCCTCCCTCCCTCCCTCCCTCGTCCTGTCAGATTGGTCGTTCCACGGAGAGCCCTATAGACTTTGTGGTAACCGACACAGTGGCAGGGAGCCAGAGTAACTCAGACACCCAGTCAGTCCAGAGCACCATCTCTCGATTCGCCTGCCGCGTCACGTGTCAGAGGACGCCCCCCTACACCGCACGCATCTACGCTGCAGGCTTCGACAGCTCCAAGAACATCTTCCTAGGGTGAGTGGGAGGGGGGAGGTGAGGGAGGGGGGGAGGAGGGGAGGGGGAGGGAGGAGTGGGGAGGGGGAGGGAGCTCCAAGAACATCTTCCTAGGGGTGAGTGGGGAGGGGGAGGGGGGAGGAGGAGGAGGGGAGGTGTGTGTGTCACTAAAATGAAAATAAAGGGATTTTCACCTCCCTCTCTTTTGATTTGATTTGTTAAAATATTAACTTACTTTATATTTCCCTCTCTAACCCCCCCCCCCGTCCCGTCCCCCCCCCCCCCCCCCGTCAGGAGAAGGCAGCTAAATGGAAGACGTGTGACGGTCAGATGGACGGGCTGACCACCAACGGCGTGCTGGTGATGCACCCTCGCCACGGCTTCACAGAGGACTCCAAACCGGGCGTCTGGAGAGAGATCTCTGTCTGCGGCAATGTCTTCACCCTCCGAGAGACTCGCTCCGCTCAGCAACGGGGCAAGATGGTGAGAGAGAGAGAGACACACCCGTACACACACACACACACACACACACAGGGCAAGATGGTGAGAGAGAGAGGGACACACCCGTACACACACACACACACACACACACACACACACACACACACACACACACACACACACACACAGGGCAAGATGGTGAGAGAGAGGAAAGAGTGAGAGAGTGTGTCTTCACACCCCAGACGTTTTTTTTGGTGGGGGGGGTGGGGGGTAAATCAGCTTTAATATTGCAGATAGATTGTAACTTCAATCAATGTAATTGTCTGCATCACTTCCAATCCCCCATATGTTTGTTTTTTCTCGCAAAAATAAATAATTATATATATATATATACATACATTCACAGTGGGGAGAACAAGTATTTGATACACTGTCGATTTTGCAGGTTTTCCTACTTACAAAGCATGTAGAGGTCTGTAATTTTTATCATAGGTACACTTCAACTGTGAGAGACAGAATCTAAAACAAAAATCCAGAAAATCACATTGTATAATTTTTAAGTAATTAATTTGCATTTTATTGCATGACATAAGTATTTGATCACCTACCAACCAGTAAGAATTCCGGCTCTCACAGACCTGTTAGTTTTTCTTTAAGAAGCCCTCCTGTTCTCCACTCATTACCTGTATTAACTGCACCTGTTTGAACTCGTTACCTGTATAAAAGACACCTGTCCACACACTCAATCAAACAGACTCCAACCTCTCCACGATGGCCAAGACCAGAGAGCTGTGTAAGGACATCAGGGATAAAATTGTAGACCTGCACAAGGCTGGGATGGGCTACAGGACAATAGTTAAGCAGCTTGGTGAGAAGGCAACAACTGTCGGCGCAATTATTAGAAAATGGAAGAAGTTCAAGATGACGGTCAATCACCCTCGGTCTGGGGCTCCATGCAAGATCTCACCTCGTGGGGCATCAACGATCATGAGGAAGGTGAGGGATCAGCCCAGAACTACACGGCAGGACCTGGTCAATGACCTGAAGAGAGCTGGGACCACAGTCTCAAAGAAAACCATTAGTAACACACTACGCCGTCATGGATTAAAATCCTGCAGCGCACGCAAGGTCCCCCTGCTCAAGCCAGCGCATGTCCAGGCCCGTCTGATGTTTGCCAATGACCATCTGGATGATCCAGAGGAGGAATGGGAGAAGGTCATGTGGTCTGATGAGACAAAAATCTAGCTTTTTGGTCTAAACTCCACTCACCGTGTTTGGAGGAAGAAGAAGGATGAGTACAACCCAAGAACACCATCCCAACCGTGAAGCATGGAGGTGGAAACATCATTCTTTGGGGATGCTTTTCTGCAAAGGGGACAGGACGACTGCACCGTATTGAGGGGAGGATGGATGGGCCATGTATCGCGAGATCTTGGCCAACAACCTCCTTCCCTCAGTAAGAGCATTGAAGATGGGTCGTGGCTGGGTCTTCCAGCATGACAACGACCTGAAACACACAGCCAGGGCAACTAAGGAGTGGCTCCGTAAGAAGCATCTCAAGGTGCTGGAGTGGCCTAGCCAGTCTCCAGACTTGAACACAATAGAAAATCTTTGGAGGGAGCTGAAAGTCCGTATTGCCCCGAAACCTGAAGGATCTGGAGAAGGTCTGTATGGAGGAGTGGGCCAAAATCCCTGCTGCAGTGTGTGCAAACCTGGTCAAGACCTACAGGAAACGTATGATCTCTGTAATTGCAAACAAAGGTTTCTGTACCAAATATTAAGTTATGCTTTTCTGATGTATCAAATACTTATGTCATGCAATAAAATGCAGATGAATTACTTAAAAATCATACAATGTGATTTTCTGGATTTTTGTTTTAGATCCGTCTCTCACAGTTGAAGTGTACATATGATAAAAATTACAGACCTCTACATGCTTTGTAAGTAGGAAAACCTGCAAAGTCGGCAGTGTATCAAATACTTGTTCTCCCCACTGTATATAACCATGTGACATTTAATGTTTTATCTGACCGCCACTAGTGCTCTCAAGTCAAAAGTCCATGTGCATTCCACTGGTTACGTTAATAAGTGAGTGTTAAAAATTATATATAAAGATTAGGAAAAGTTTTGCGGCACACCTGAGAGTTCTTCAAGGCTGCGGCACACCGGTGGGGAACCACTGATCTACATAATGCCACAGGAAAATGACAGTGTTACGTTGACTGTTCTAAAGTAGTGTAGTCACTCACCTTCCCTGTGCCCTCCTGTATAAAGTAGTGTAGTCACTCACCTTCCCTGTACGCTCCTGTATAAAGTAGTGTAGTCACTCACCTTCCCTGTGCCCTCCTGTATAAAGTAGTGTAGTCACTCACCTTCCCTGTACGCTCCTGTATAAAGTAGTGTAGTCACTCACCTTCCCTGTGCCCTCCTGTATAAAGTAGTGTAGTCATTCACCTTCCCTGTACGCTCCTGTATAAAGTAGTGTAGTCACTCACCTTCCCTGTACGCTCCTGTATAAAGTAGTGTAGTCACTCACCTTCCCTGTACGCTCCTGTATAAAGTAGTGCAGTCACTCATCTTCCCTGCTCCCTCCTGTATAAAGTAGTGTAGTCACTCACCTTCCCTGTACGCTCCTGTATAAAGTAGTGTAGTCACTCACCTTCCCTGTACGCTCCTGTATAAAGTAGTGTAGTCACTCACCTTCCCTGTACGCTCCTGTATAAAGTAGTGTAGTCACTCACCTTCCCTGTACGCTCCTGTATAAAGTAGTGCAGTCACTCATCTTCCCTGTGCCCTCCTGTATAAAGTAGTGCAGTCACTCATCTTCCCTGCTCCCTCCTGTATAAAGTAGTGTAGTCACTCACCTTCCCTGTTCCCTCCTGTATAAAGTAGTGCAGTCACTCATCTTCCCTGCTCCCTCCTGTATAAATTAGTGCAGTCACTCATCTTCCCTGTGCCCTCCTGTATAAAGTAGTGTAGTCACTCACCTTCCCTGTGCCCTCCTGTATAAAGTAGTGTAGTCACTCACCTTCCCTGGGCCCTCCTGTATAACGTTTAGGCCTTTTGCTTGTCCTTGACATGTCTTAGGTTTAGTGTGAAGGTCAGTGATTTGAGGCTATAGCCTATGGCAGTATAGCCTGTAGTTGTCAGTTAGAGGGTAGTATTTACCGGATATATGACAGTATGTGTCTATGTTAAATGGGATGGGACAAACAGGCCTCCTGGTGCTGTGTGTCGGTGGAGGACTCTATCCACCCTGGCCTCCTGGTGCTGTGTGTCGGTGGAGGACTCTATCCACCCTGGCCTCCTGGTGCTGTGTGTCGGTGGAGGACTCTATCCACCCTGGCCTCCTGGTGCTCTGTGTCGGTGGAGGACTCTATCCACCCTGGCCTCCTGGTGCTGTGTGTCGGTGGAGGACTCTATCCACCCTGGCCTCCTGGTGCTGTGTGTCGGTGGAGGACTCTATCCACCCTGGCCTCCTGGTGCTGTGTGTCGGTGGAGGACTCTATCCACCCTGGCCTCCTGGGGCTGTGTGTCGGTGGAGGACTCTATCCACCCTGGCCTCCTGGTGCTGTGTGTCGGTGGAGGACTCTATCCACCCTGGCCTCCTGGTGCTGTGTGTCGGTGGAGGACTCTATCCAC
>NW_028162301.1:0-47500 GCF_964263955.1 Coregonus lavaretus | reverse complement strand
TGCAGAGAAGACTAGTTGTAGTGCAGAGAAGACCAGTTGTAGTGCAGAGAAGACCAGTTGTAGTGCAGAGAAGACTAGTTGTAGTGCAGAGAAGGCAGCAGGGTGTTTCTGTGTTTGTTGTTGCTGCGTCTTGCTGGTGACTATTCCATTCTCCCCTTATGGGATACTTACAATGTATCTAATCTACTGTAGGACACCCCAGATGAGAAGCAGCCGTGGGTGTATCTCCAGTGTGGCCACGTCCATGGATACCACAACTGGGGGAGCCACCGGGACAGAGACAGGCTGGACCGGGACCAGGAGGAGAGGGAGCAGGGCCGGAGCAGAGAGTGCCCCATGTGCCGAGCCAGGGGGCCGTACGTTCCCCTCTGGTTGGGCTGCGAGGCAAGCTTCTATCTGGACACGGCTCCTCCCACCCACGCCTTCTCACCGTGTGGTCACGTGTGTTCTGAAAAGACGGCAGTGTTCTGGAGTCAGATCCCGCTGCCGCACGGAACACACACCTTCCACGCCTCCTGTCCGTTCTGCGCCCAGCAACTGAGCGGCGAGCAAGGATACGTTAGACTCATCTTCCAGGGCCCACTCGACTAGGGGGACTATTTGTCCTTGGTCGGAACTACTTTTATATTGGTCGCTAAGGAACGATGCTTATAACGGAATCTTATAACTTCCAACTCCCTGGGATTGTGGGGGGATTTTCTGGACTATTCTCTCCGTTTCTGTTTGTCTCTCTGTGTTTTTAACTGGCCTTTCTATTGTTGTTTTTTTAATGGGAATGAAAACAAAGATTTCTATATTTTCATGTGAAACAAGACAAAAAAGAAACAAGCAAACAAACACACTACTGGGTGATATGATTTAGTTTTCTGAAAGAACTGTAAACATTATTTATCTATTGTACTAACATATGACCACATATGGTTTTATTCTCGTTTGTTGCAATATCCATCCGTATTCAGCTTTAAGACTTATGCCCAGACCTCATAATAACTCAACTCCAAAAAGAAGACAAACTACATTAGTTCTACTGCTTTACTCTTCTTGGTCAAAGATGCCTCACTTCAATACTGTAACATTTTTATTGTGCTATTAGAGTAGAATAATAGCAGATTTCAAGTTCAAGGGTCGTATTCACTAGGAGCTCAACGGAAGCAAACAGGAAGGGACCTACCTGAGTTGGTCCAATGAGAAACGCTTGTAACCTTAACCATTAGTGGGGAAAATGTGAAACTGACTCCAGATCAGCGTCTAGGGGCAACTCCAACCTACACAGTGTTATAACTGTTCCGTTTTTTCCACAAGGCGTTGCCATGACCTTTCACATTTGAAGCAATAGATTTGGACGGAGACTTCCTGCTAATGCGAGCAACTTGGGATTTGTAGTCCCATGAGTGAGTCTGTATGTCAGACATCCTTTTATGACCGTCTTCTCCCTTCGAAGCACAGGCCTAGAAACCAAACAAGCCCAAACTGATGTGATTTAGTCGTTGGAGAGGTGTGTGAGCAAATGGTTGTGCTTCCGCACGTGTTGAGTTAGAGCCTGTGTGTATGTTCTGATACTCTGCTCTGATTGGTTAGATAGATTGACAGCTATGTGATTTCTGTCTGGAGTTTTGTACGAGTGAACACACACACACACACTGTTGCCTGTGTAAAGACAGACCGGTCATTTAATTATTTCTAATGTATAAATGTTGAATGTCATTCTCTTCTTAAGTATCTAGGCTTCACGATAATTCTGAATGAAACAGTATTTATATGGTCAAAATACCTCAGTGGAAAATGTAGTCCTAAACTTCAACCTTCAGAAAATCAGTTCAGAATGTTGTGGGGGGGGGGCATTACACAGTATAAATGATGTGTATGAATAGTACTGTATCATGTATTTACTGTATGAGTGTGTATGAATAGTACTGTATCATGTATTTACTGTATGAATGTGTATTTTGTGTAACAGTATTTAGTGTGATTCTTCAGTCCTTGTTTGGACCTGAAATCCCCCAAAGTCCCCACAAGGATAGTAAAACAAGGACAATTCTCCCTCGTGGGGACATTTCCCACATCCCCATGAAGACAAAGGCTATTTTAAGCTCAGGTGTTAAGTTTAAGGTTGGGTTAGGGGTTGGGGGAAAATAGGATTTTGAATGGAAATTAATTTGAGGTCTCCACGAGGAAAGAAGAACATAACGTGTGTTCGTATGTGCTGTATTGTACACAGAGGGATCTCCACTGCTCTCTGAATCTGACAGATACTCACCTCAGGGAGGAGACACACACCCCTGTCTGACCTATAGATGGACACACACACACATGTCTGTTCTCACACACACACCTGTCTCTCACACACACACACACACCTGTCTCTCACACACACACACCTGTCTCTCACACACACACACCTGTCAGCCCTATTGACACACACACACACACCTGTCTCTCACACACACACACACCTGTATCTCACACACACACACACCTGTCAGCCCTATTGACACACACACACCTCCCTGTCTGGCCCATAGACATCTAAACAGACACTCTCCTTGCAACGGACTTCAGAGGATACCTCATCGGTAGCTAAAGGTCGCTGTCTGTCTGTCTTGTCTTGTCTTCAACAACCCCACTGTCTAAAGCCTCATCTTTATACTCTACTCAAGTACACAACACAAGCCGAGCCAAATGGCTGTTCGGGGTTATTGTTTTAGCAAAAAATATGCAAACGTGTTCAGCCCCGCAATTTGTAATTACGCAGGATCACAATGTTGTGTAGGCTGTATATTAGGCTTACCGTCTTGTCTGTCAGATGTTCTGTGGACTTGTCAAAGGCACTGTGTTCCTCTTATTGGGGAAAGTGTGCAAGCAAGGGCTCTACTCTCTGGTCGTCCCTAATGGCACCCTGTTCCCTTCATAGGGCTCTACTCTCTGGTCGTCCCTAATGGCACCCTGTTCCCTTCATAGGGCTCTACTCTCTGGTCGTCCCTAATGGCACCCTGTTCCCTTCATAGGGCTCTACTCTCTGGTCGTCCCTAATGGCACCCTGTTCCCTTCATAGGGCTCTGGTCAATAGTAGTGCACTATATAGTACAGCTGGGATGTTCAACCGTTAATTATCGACACCGGCAATACCGATCACCACCGTTAATTATCGACACCGGCAATACCGATCACCACCGTTAATTATCGACACCGGCAATACCGATCACCACCGTTAATTATCGACACCGGCAATACCGATCACCGCCGTTAATTATCGACACCGGCAATACCGATCACCGCCGTTAATTATCGACACCGGCAATACCGATCACCACCGTTAATTATCGACACCGGCAATACCGATCACCCGTTAATTATCGACACCGGCAATACCGATCACCACCGTTAATTATCGACACCGGCAATACCGATCACCGCCGTTAATTATCGACACCGGCAATACCGATCACCACCGTTAATTATCGACACCGGCAATACCGATCACCACCGTTAATTATCGACACCGGCAATACCGATCACCACCGATCACTTATCGCAGGCAGTAGCCTATACTAGAGAAATGTGAAGTTTGAAATGAAATAAGTTTGCTAATATGGGTGATTGTTAATGGGGCCATTTCCAGCTACAACCACTAAACTAGTAGTAGTAGTTTAAAGGATTATAATATAAACTGTGGTGCAGATTAATGATGTAAACATATCGTTCTATTTATCATTATCGCATTAATTAAGGCAATTTATCGCAAGATGGATTTTTGTCCATATCGCCCAGCCCTACTATATAGGGAATAGGGTGCCATTTTGGACAGAGCCAATGTCTGTCTGTGTCTACTGTCTGCATGGTGTCTCTCCTCTGTTTCTCTACGCTACCCCTCTCTCTAGCTCTGGTCCAGGGCGTTTAGTGAAGGAAGGCTGAGCAGTAACACCCTGGACCAGAGCTAGACTATCTATTCTGTCTGGAGGCTTTCTGATGCTTTAAGGCAAAAGCTGAGAATGTTTTCTGATTTAACAGTTTTTGTACCGACTTTAAACAATAAAGTTTAAAACATGACACATTTTACACCATGGTATTGTATTTACATTTGTATTGCCACTCAAGTGTTGCCATTAAGGTTAGCTCAACTCTGATGTCCTCTTGTGGTTGAAATGCTCTGTGTTATTTCATAGTCACGTGATACTAGAGCGCCTCTCTGTCTGTCTCTCGCTCTCTCTCTCTCCATTAACAAGTTCATAATCTCTTCTGGACAGACGCACGTAACATTTTGACGCAATTATGCACGATTTTAGTAGTTCTGGGTTTCTGAGATTAACAAGTTCGTTCAACTTTATTCAACTTGTCTGTGAGAACCAGGACCGCTCTCACCCCGGATGAGTTCTGACATCTACGTCTTTTCCTCCCTTAATTTCTACCTCTTTTCTTTCCTCCCTCCGTCCTGTCAGAGCTGCTCCAGAGAGGAAGCCTCCGTCCTGTCAGAGCTGCTCCAGAGAGGAAGCCTCCGTCCTGTCAGAGCTGCTCCAGAGAGGAAGCCTTCGTCCTGTCAGAGCTGCTCCAGAGGCCATAAAGATACTACTGAAGCCCCTGTTTGTCAGAGCTGCTGCCAAGGTTATGTGTGTGTGTGTGTGTGTGTGTGTGTGTGTGTGTGTGTGTGTGTTAGAGTGGATGCCAGTGTCTTGTGATGTCAGGGTGTGTGGAACTGTTTGAGGAGGGTTCTCTGTAATGAATGTGTGTCTGTGTGTGTGAGAGGAGGGTTGTTGGTGATTTAATCTGATGGAGATGGCAGGAGAGAGATCCTTTTGAATTAGTCCAGATCAGAGTTTCTTCACTTTGATCCGAGTGTAGGGGCTGAGACCCAAAAAACTCTGTTTCTCTCTGTGTCTATGCATGTCTATGCGTGTCTATTCTCCACGGTGAATCTAACATGCTGCTGTACAAAAACAATGAACATGTTCTATTATTACTATTACCAATCCTAGAATATCACACCCCTTTATCAGTGGTGTAAAATACAGAAGTCAAGCGACATTAATGTGCTGCTGACGCATATCATATCCCTGTTGGTTTAGTGGTTAGTGTTTATTATTGAAACACACACTCTCCTATCAGACTGCAGACCAGAGAGAAAGTGCTGTTGCAGAGTTATTAAATGTGGCATATTCATTTATTGTTACTGTAATGTTTTTGCACATCGTGCAGTTTGTCCCTTCGGCAGTCACAAGCTCTGGTTGTGTCCCAAATGGCACCCTATTCCCTTTGTAATGCACTACTTTAGACCAGAGCACAATGGGCCCTGGTCTAAAGTAGTGCACTATATAGGGAGTAGGGTAGCATTTGGGATGTCCCTCTATCGCAAGCCAATCACAAAGAACTAGTCTTCTACACACAAGCCAATCACAAAGAACTAGTCTTCTACACACGTCAGGAGTGAAAGCTAAGCATTCAGGAGTGGGTGACATTTTTAGGTGGCAAGTGTGTGTGTGATCAGGCAGGTGTGTTTTGTTTTTGTGTGGGATGTCTAAGTGGGATATAGGGCTGTGATTTTCTCTCTCTTTAAAAATGACTATGTAGCACACAACAGGTCAGTAGTGTCTGTCTGGAATCTATCAGAGATCAGGAGAACGCATCTAGAGTCCCAACTGTTCAGTCTCTCTGGACAGGGATGCGACCTCTGCTTTGATTCTCTCACTGGCGAGGAATGGGACCTCTGCTTTGATTCTGTCTCACTGGAGAAGAATGGGACCTCTGCTTTGATTTGTGATCTGTTATCTGTCTGATAGATGATCAGCAGGGTATCTGTTATATCTGTGATACATTGAACAAAATATAAATGCAACGTGTAAAGTGTTAGTCCTGTGTTTCATGAGCTGAAATAAAAGATCCCAGAAATGTTCCATACGCACAAAAAGCTTATTTCTCTAAAATTCTGTGCACAAATTTGTTTACATCCCTGTAAGTGAGCATTTCTCCTTTGCCAAGATAATCCATCCACCTGACAGGTGTGGCATATCAAGAAGTTGATTAAACAGCATGATCATTACACAGGTGCACCTTGTGCTGGGGACAATAAAAGGCCACTAAAATGTGCAGTTTTGTCACACAACACAATGCCACAGATGTCTCAAGTTATGAGGGAGCGTTCAATTGGCATGCTGACTGCAGGAATGTCCACCAGAGCTGTTGCCAGAGAATTTTATGTTCATTTCTGTACCATAAGCTGCCTCCAACATCGTTTTAGAGAATTTGGCAATGTCCAACCAGCCTCACAACCGCAGGTGTATGGCGTCATGTGGGCGAGTGGTTTGCTGATGTCAACGTTGTGAACAGATGATAATGCATGGCCCCATGCTGCAAGGATCTGTACACAATTCCTGGAAGCTGAAAATGTCCCAGTTCTTCCATGGCCTACATACTCACAAGACATGTCACCCACCGAGCATGTTTGGGAAGCTCTGGATCAACGTGTACGACAGCGTGTTCCAGTTTCCACCAATATCCAGCAAATTCACACAGCCAGTGAAGAGGAGTGGGACAACATTCCACAGGCCACAATCAACAGCCTGATCAACTCTATGCGAAGGAGATGTGTCTTGCTGCATGAGGCAAATGGTGGTCACACCAGATACTGTAGCTCAGCTGGTAGAGCACGGCGCTTGTAACGCCAAGGTAGTGGGTTCGATCCCCGGGACCACCCATACACAAAAATGTATGCACGCATGACTGTAAGTCGCTTTGGATAAAAGCGTCTGCTAAATGGCTAAATTTTCACGCTCAACAGTTTCCTGTGTGTATCAAGAATGGTCCACCACCCAAAGGACATCCAGCCAACTTGACACAACTGTGGGAAACATTGGAGTCAACGTGGACCAGCATCCCTGTGGAACGCTTTCGACACCTTGTAGAGTCCATGTCCCGACGAACTGAGGCTGTTCTGAGGGCATAAGGGGGTGCAACTCAATATTAGGAAGGTGTTCTTCATGTTTTGTACACTGTATGTAATTATTATTGTTAGTCAACATAACTAACATCTACAGACGAAGCACATCTGGTGTACTAAGAGAGAGGAGAGGAGCATTCTGTGTGTTTTATAACTGTTTGTTGATTTCTACAATAAAAGGGGGGTTAATTAATTAATTAAAAATTAAATAAAAGACATGGTAGAAGAAAAACCTGGACAACCATCCACCCTGCTGTATTCCCTCCTACATGATGGGGCTGTGTAGTTTATAAGATTATTCTCACCTTGTAGATAAACTGTGTGTGTGTGTGTGTGTGTAAGTACACCTGTGTTGTGTGTCACAGTACACAGTATCTGATCACAGTCATGTACTCTGAAATGACACGTGAACTCACACACCTTCCCCATCTGAAGTAGACTTGTTTAAAGCACTAAATACTGTTTGTGTTTTCGCTGACCAACTGCTTGTCCACTCGCTTGGGCAGGCCTTATTTCCACTGACCAGTGCTTATCTTTATGCCAGTTCCCAGGACTCTGCACACACACACACACACACACACACACACTCATTCTCTTGCTTAGGACACACACCCCCCTACTCCTGCCTCTGCTTAGGCCATTAACAGTGTACGTTTACTGGATCACTAGCTCTGCATTACCTTGTGACTGCAGTATAATTGCCTTCAGCCTGGGGAGATTCTCAAAGACCTTGAGTCGTCAGGGTGGAAATAGATTTCTGCAGAATGTGCACTGTAGACATGGATCTTGTTAGGCAGGACTCAATAGTGTGCAACATTTGATTAAACTGAAACGGTGCTGTTCTGAACAAACAGTTCAAGGAAATTGTGATGATGCTGCGCAACTTTTGCGATTTCAAAACGGTCACACCTGTATTTAACAGGCCACACCCACCTAACGGGGGGGGGGGGGGGGGGGGGGGGGGGGGCGCAAACATACCTCGAAGACTGTTGAACGGTTTGCACTGTATAGGATAAATGTGTTGTTGAGTACAAACCGTCAGGTAACGTAGCAAACAAAAACTGGGTGGTTTCAAATACTATTTGAAAAAATGTCAAATAGGGCCTACGTAACCAGAAGGAAAGGCCAGTAGCTTGATGTCCCAGAACACCGCTAATGTGAAGTAAAGAGTTTGAGAATGAGAGGACAGGACAGATGCTGTATGCTGTACTTTACTGTAATGAGAGGACAGGACAGATGCTGTACTTTACTGTAATGAGAAGACAGGACAGATGCTGTATGCTGTACTTTACTGTAATGAGAAGACAGGACATATGCTGTATGCTGTATTTTACTGTAATGAGAAGACAGGACAGATGCTGTATGCTGTACTTTACTGTAATGAGAAGACAGGACAGATGCTGTACTTTACTGTAATGAGAAGACAGGACAGATGCTGTATGCTGTACTTTACTGTAATGAGAGGACAGGACAGATGCTGTACTTTACTGTAATGAGAAGACAGGACAGATGCTGTATGCTGTACTTTACTGTAATGAGAAGACAGGACATATGCTGTATGCTGTATTTTACTGTAATGAGAAGACAGGACAGATGCTGTATGCTGTACTTTACTGTAATGAGAGGACAGGACAGATGCTGTATGCTGTACTTTACTGTAATGAGAAGACAGGACAGATGCTGTACTTTACTGTAATGAGAAGACAGGACAGATGCTGTATGCTGTACTTTACTGTAATGAGAAGACAGGACATATGCTGTATGCTGTATTTTACTGTAATGAGAAGACAGGACAGATGCTGTATGCTGTACTTTACTGTAATGAGAGGACAGGACAGATGCTGTATGCTGTACTTTACTGTAATGAGAAGACAGGACAGATGCTGTACTTTACTGTAATGAGAAGACAGGACAGATGCTGTATGCTGTACTTTACTGTAATGAGAGGACAGGACAGATGCTGTATGCTGTACTTTACTGTAATGAGAAGACAGGACAGATGCTGTACTTTACTGTAATGAGAGTGAAACCAGGGTTCAATGAAAGTTGTGTTGTCGACAAACACACTGAAAATGTGCCTTTTAAAGGCAATTTCCCTGACGTTCACAGAGATCGCAAACACTACGAATGTTGGCTCAAGCGTAAATTACCTTTAAAAGTCAAAATTCCCAAATTTCCATAGTAGTCCTGTAAAACAGTTAAAACACAGACAAGAGGCTTGAGTTAATTTTATATTGCACTTTATTCAGCTCTAGAGAGATATCTGCAGCTGGGACCCCTGTCAGTCTCAGGACAACACTTGTATTGCTTTCAGACTCCCGTTCTGCAGACAATAGGCCCCTCAGACGTTGAGTTGTCATTCAACGATCTAATAGTAGGGACTCCGTTCAATCCGTAGCGATGAAGATCTGCTCTACAGCACAATATACATTTAAAGGCAACGTTACCGCGTTAGCAGAGACTGCATTCACTGTAAACGTTTCATAGGTCGGCTCAATCGGAAATTACGTTTTAATTTCAATCGCGCTATAACACTGAACTTTGGCGATACGGATTGAATCGAGCCCTAGGTCTGTGTCAACTCTCCTACAGTAGGTCTCTGTGTGTCATCAACTCTCCTACAGTAGGTCTCTGTGTGTCATCAACTCTCCTACAGTAGGTCTCTGTGTGTCATCAACTCTCCTACAGTAGGTCTCTGTGTGTCATCAACTCTCCTACAGTAGGTCTCTGTGTGTCTTCAACTCTCTGTGTTTGTGTAAGAACAACACGTAGAGAAAATGCAACCGTTCTCTCTCTTTATGGACAGAGCTATTGAAGAGGGGGATGAACAGACACAGTAAGGTACAGGTGGAATAAGATTACAGTGAAATAAACATTTTGATGTAAAAAAAAAAAGACTGAAAGGATTGAAGGAGTTTGTCAGATAAAAAAATGACAAGTATTTCATAATATTGTGGATTGGTATTCCTTCGATATTGTTGTGGACATTATATAATATTGAATTGTTAATTAGGGCAGGGATGCAATCCGATCCCGCTTTGTCTGTAATGCACGTCTTAAAGGCAATGTTCCCATGTTCGTGGACACCACATTCACGGTAAACGCTGCATATGTCGGCTCAATCAAAAGTTACCTTTAAATGGCGCATTGTCCAAATCCGCGATCGGGTTGAATCCCAGCCTAAGACTGTACTAACATGTACAGTGGATATTGGAACCCCCATTGACGTCACACAGGATATCACATCCATATGACTTCTATCATCATTCTCATCAAGTAAGGCCATCTGATGGGTAGGGAGCTGAAATACTACTGGTACAGTATTGCATGGACATCACTTCACATCAGTATCTGTTGGGTATGTCTGGATCACGTCTGGCTTGGTCACATGATGGTGGTGGATGTGTCTGGCTTGGTCACATGATTGGGGTGCATGTGTCTGGTCACATGATGGTGGTAGATGTGTCTGGTCACATGGTTGGGGTGGATGTGTCTGGCTTGGTCACATGATGGTGGTGTATGTGTCTGGTCACATGACGGTGGTGGATGTGTCTGGCTTGGTCACATGACGGTGGTGCTGGGGATAGTCGTTAAAGGCTTCAGTGGTCCAGGATGCGAAGGTTGCCCGATACGATCTTGTTCTCCAGTATCGTTCCAGCCGGGATGTCGATACGATCTCCGTGATTGGCTATGATGATTACCGTTCCCTACAGGGAGGAAAGGAGATAGAGAGGAGGGACGTAAAGGTTTCGTTTATTTGGTTTTTACTATCATTTATTTGACCCTTAATTTTTTTTTTTGTTAACACATTTCAACAGGCATTTAGCCATAAATTGTTATTATAAACTTGCTTCATTCCACCTTGGGCTATCACAGTTATCGTTATTGTAAAGTTCCTTCATTCCATCTTGGCCCATCACAGCTATTGCTCATGAGATAATATAGGGACAAGAGGTTTCCCTGACCATGTGCCCTAGCCAGGAACAACTCAGGGGCCTGTGAACTCACCTTCAGAGAAACTTGTTTTCCGAACGTGACGTCACCTGACACAGTCAGGTGATCCAGCTCCAGCATATCGGGGATGCTCTCGAACCGCGTCTGGTATTCCTGGACCTGTTAACACACACACAGACACACACACACAGACAGACACACACACACACACACACACACACACAGACACACAGACACACACACAGACACACAGACACACAGACACACAGACAGGTAATGCTGAGTTTAGAGCCATAACAAATACTTTGAGGTGAGAGAGGGAGAGAGAGAGAGCTCTATCTTGGTATGTTTACTCCCATTGGATGAGCTGTATAAATAGAGGATGAATGTATGGTGGTACAACAATGGAGCACCACCTCAACACAAACAGAACATGTATGCAGAGTTTGGTGTGTTTAGCTTTAGTTCAACTGTAGGAGGAGATACAGTGAGAAGAAAAGGACAAGGATCTTAAGTTTCCCTACGCATGCCCCATTCAAATATACTGTGAATAAAGGTCAGCATGCCACGTCCATTCAAATGTACTGTGAATAAAGGTCAGCATGTCACGTCCATTCAAATGTACTGTGAATAAAGGTCAGCATGTAGAGGATGTATCTGAACCAACAAACACCGAGAGGATGTGTTTCATCAGGACGGGCTATTCAACTATGCTCCTTAAGAAACAAAACACTTCTGTTCTTCCTTCCCTCCTAATCAGGGACTGATTCAGACCGCACACAAGGTGAGAAAACTATTTCACCAATCAGAGACGTTCATTAAACAATTAAAGGGGAAGTTCAGGATTTTACAACTTGATGTAAGATGGTTCCTCACCCTGAAAGTAGTCTATGGGCCAGGAGAAACTGTAATCCATGGTTCGGTTTTCTTTAAACAGCCACTACAAACTACAGCAACATTAGCCATCGCTAGCAAACAATCAATGGAAGTGATAAATGCAACCCACATTTTTTTGTTATGGCCAAATCAACTGAAATCAACAAAAAGTAACTAAATATTTGGTTTGGCATCACTTAAAAGACCCAGAGCAGTCAAAATTCAGTTTTTTCTGCGTTTTGTATTATATTGTACAACAGCTGATGAAACTAACACTGTAATAGTGTGAACAAATGATCTGTATTATTTCCTGATAGTTGCTGATTGAAAATAATCTACACAGGACCTTCTAATCAGCAGGTTTTGCATGGGTGGAGTTTTGGTTTGCCTGGTGACTACACCAGGCGGTATTTAAGTTAATAGACCAATGAGAAAATGAGTTCCAAACCTCTCTGCCAATAACAGCTAGTTTTTCATTTTCAGAGACCACTCCCAGACAGTCCTAGCAAAATTCTTGCTTGAGAAATAGTTTTTAGCTAAAATGCTATTTTTGTTTCTTTTTGACCATTTTAATCTAAAACTATTACAGTAAGGTACTTAATTGTTACCCAGAAATGATATGATATTGAGATAAAAATGGCTGCACGGGGCCTTTAAAGATAATTTGGCCATAGAGTACCACAGTATGAGTCATAATACCCATAAAACCTAGCGGTCAAACAGGGAAATGGTTCCAACAGTTCTTCCACCATTCCTTTTTCCCATAGGGGATGTTAGAAACACTTAAAATAAGGGCTGTGTTGTGTGTAGGCTTGCCCTGGTGTGACGTTTTGATAACCGTGTAAATCTCTCTAGGACAGGGTGACTTTTATCACCTGTATTTACCCCCCAAAAATGAAATGCTAATTAGCTACTAATGTGGCTATCTTAAAGAACTACAAATGACATGATGATCTGGATGAGACTGCCGAATCAAAGCAAAGATAAGAATCTCTGGATTAACTATCTAATGTTTGCTAAATGTAGTAATTAACTAATTGGCCACATTTCTTTAAATTGACAATTCTGTGAACTGTCTTGTGCAAGTTTTAAATTGACACAATAGATGTTAACAAAGGTGTCAGCTAGAGATGACGTGCAGGAGCTTGCAGGGATTTGTAGTTTTGCATGATGTCTACTTTGATGCTAATTAGCATTTTAGAATCTGAGTAAATAGAGCCAAATATATTGATAAAAGTCACCTTGTCCGAGAGAGATTTACATGGTTATCCAAATGTCACGTCAGGGTAAGCCTACACAAAACACAGCCCTTATTTTAAGTGTTTCTAAAATCCCCTATGGGATTAATGGTGGAAAAACGATTGGAACCATTTCCCTGTTTGACCGCTAGGTTTTATGACACCTCCACTGTCGGGCTCTATAATTTTATTTATTTATTATATATATATATATATATATATATATATATATATTTATTTATTATATATATATATATATGTAGGTTGCTCAAATGCAATGAGCTAGTCAACAAAGCACCTTTGATTGAATCCTGCCTTACCTTAGTAAAGGAGCTGCCCAGCTTGACGTGGGGCATGGTTAAGGCTAGGTTAAGTTAGTAGTTCTAGTAGTAGTTAGGTTAGGGTTACGTTAGTTACCTTAGTAAAGGAGCTGCCCAGCTTGACGTGGGGCATGGTTAAGGCTAGGTTAAGTTAGTAGTTATAGTAGTAGTTAGGTTAGGGTTACGTTAGTTACCTTAGTAAAGGAGCTGCCCAGCTTGACGTGGGGCATGGTTAAGGCTAGGTTAAGTTAGTAGTTATAGTAGTAGTTAGGTTAGGGTTACGTTAGTTACCTTAGTAAAGGAGCTGCCCAGCTTGACGTGGGGCATGGTTAAGGCTAGGTTAAGTTAGTAGTTATAGTAGTAGTTAGGTTAGGGTTACGTTAGTTACCTTAGTAAAGGAGCTGCCCAGCTTGACGTGGGGCGTGGTTAAGGCTAGGTTAAGTTAGTAGTTATAGTAGTAGTTAGGTTAGGGTTACGTTAGTTACCTTAGTAAAGGAGCTGCCCAGCTTGACGTGGGGCGTGGTAGGGAACTCTCTCTTCTGGCTCATGGTGAGAGAGCCCGCCTCCAGGCTGTAGAGGTTGGACATGACCAATAGGAGGTCGGAGACGGTCTTGACGGGCAGGAAGCGGGATCGCGGCACGTTGATGCCCAGGGCGTTGTCGAAACTCTTGATGGCCGCGCCCACCGCTGTCTCCAGCTGGATCACGTTCTGACCGCCGTCCAGCGTCTGGCGGGAGGAAAGGTGGTTAGAATGACAAGCACACACACACACACACACACACACACACACACTGAAGAATGTACTGTAGGCCTCAGGTAGTGGGTTCAGTTGGAGAACCCCTGAGCCAGTCATAAGACAAGCTTTAACCTGCTCCACTAGGATCTGAATGATCCACTTAATATCAAAAAGAGTATCACAGTGAGTTATAGAATGAAATAACACTTCACCACCTGCAGCATACGGTAGTGTTCTGTTCATCACATCTGCTAGCTAACAACGTCAGGGTAGTCATTCTATAATATACAGTAGTGTTCTGTTCACCACATCTGCTAGCTAACAACGTCAGTGCAGTAATTATATAATATACAGTACATCCAATAAAACTAGCGGAGTCTTAGGATCTAAAGATGGGACATGTGATTAATCTACAGCACCGCCTCAATCTCTCCATTCTCCCAAAGTGTGCACTTGTCCACTTCCCTTCATGGATTTAGAAGGGAATGGCTGGTATAAGGAAATGGTGGAATGTCCCTGTAGACATCTACAAAAATCCAATCCAACGCTTTTCAATATGTGGATAGTGAACGGGTGAACTCTTCAGGAAGGAGGAGAGATTATTGGGACACACCACCAATCTGCAAATATGGGGGGAATAAATCTACACTAGCCTAGGGTCTATCTATGTATGGCAGGTTAGCACGGGTTACCTTGGTGTTAGTAAACCTCTAGGGGACAGACTGGAGTTGTAGTGTTTACCTTGGTGTTAGTAAACCTCTAGGGGACAGACTGGAGTTGTAGTGGTTACCTTGGTGTTAGTAAACCTCTAGGGGACAGACTGGAGTTGTAGTGGTTACCTTGGTGTTAGTAAACCTCTAGGGGACAGACTGGAGTTGTAGTGGTTACCTTGGTGTTAGTAAACCTCTAGGGGACAGACTGGAGTTGTAGTGGTTACCTTGGTGTTAGTAAACCTCTAGGGGACAGACTGGAGTTGTAGTGGTTACCTTGGTGTTAGTAAACCTCTAGGGGACAGACTGGAGTTGTAGTGTTTACCTTGGTGTTAGTAAACCTCTAGGGGACAGACTGGAGTTGTAGTGGTTACCTTGGTGTTAGTAAACCTCTAGGGGACAGACTGGAGTTGTAGTGGTTACCTTGGTGTTAGTAAACCTCTAGGGGACAGACTGGAGTTGTAGTGTTTACCTTGGTGTTAGTAGACCTCTAGGGGACAGACTGGAGTTGTAGTGTTTACCTTGGTGTTAGTAAACCTCTAGGGGACAGACTGGAGTTGTAGTGGTTACCTTGGTGTTAGTAAACCTCTAGGGGACAGACTGGAGTTGTAGTGTTTACCTTGGTGTTAGTAAACCTCTAGGGGACAGACTGGAGTTGTAGTGGTTACCTTGGTGTTAGTAAACCTCTAGGGGACAGACTGGAGTTGTAGTGGTTACCTTGGTGTTAGTAGACCTCTAGGGGACAGACTGGAGTTGTAGTGGTTACCTTGGTGTTAGTAAACCTCTTGGGGACAGACTGGAGTTGTAGTGTTTACCTTGGTGTTAGTAAACCTCTAGGGGACAGACTGGAGTTGTAGTGTTTACCTTGGTGTTAGTAAACCTCTAGGGGACAGACTGGAGTTGTAGTGTTTACCTTGGTGTTAGTAAACCTCTAGGGGACAGACTGGAGTTGTAGTGGTTACCTTGGTGTTAGTAAACCTCTAGGGGACAGACTGGAGTTGTAGTGTTTACCTTGGTGTTAGTAAACCTCTAGGGGACAGACTGGAGTTGTAGTGGTTACCTTGGTGTTAGTAAACCTCTAGGGGACAGACTGGAGTTGTAGTGTTTACCTTGGTGTTAGTAAACCTCTAGGGGACAGACTGGAGTTGTAGTGGTTACCTTGGTGTTAGTAAACCTCTAGGGGACAGACTGGAGTTGTAGTGGTTACCTTGGTGTTAGTAAACCTCTAGGGGACAGACTGGAGTTGTAGTGTTTACCTTGGTGTTAGTAAACCTCTAGGGGACAGACTGGAGTTGTAGTGTTTACCTTGGTGTTAGTAAACCTCTAGGGGACAGACTGGAGTTGTAGTGTTTACCTTGGTGTTAGTAAACCTCTAGGGGACAGACTGGAGTTGTAGTGTTTACCTTGGTGTTAGTAAACCTCTAGGGGACAGACTGGAGTTGTAGTGGTTACCTTGGTGTTAGTAAACCTTTAGGAGACAGACTGGAGTTGTAGTGTTTACCTTGGTGTTAGTAAACCTCTAGGGGACAGACTGGAGTTGTAGTGTTTACCTTGGTGTTAGTAGACCTCTAGGGGACAGACTGGAGTTGTAGTGTTTACCTTGGTGTTAGTAAACCTCTAGGGGACAGACTGGAGTTGTAGTGTTTACCTTGGTGTTAGTAAACCTCTAGGGGACAGACTGGAGTTGTAGTGTTTACCTTGGTGTTAGTAAACCTCTAGGGGACAGACTGGAGTTGTAGTGGTTACCTTGGTGTTAGTAAACCTCTAGGGGACAGACTGGAGTTGTAGTGTTTACCTTGGTGTTAGTAAACCTCTAGGGGACAGACTGGAGTTGTAGTGGTTACCTTGGTGTTAGTAAACCTCTAGGGGACAGACTGGAGTTGTAGTGTTTACCTTGGTGTTAGTAAACCTCTAGGGGACAGACTGGAGTTGTAGTGTTTACCTTGGTGTTAGTAAACCTCTAGGGGACAGACTGGAGTTGTAGTGTTTACCTTGGTGTTAGTAGACCTCTAGGGGACAGACTGGAGTTGTAGTGGTTACCTTGGTGTTAGTAAACCTCTAGGGGACAGACTGGAGTTGTAGTGGTTACCTTGGTGTTAGTAAACCTCTAGGGGACAGACTGGAGTTGTAGTGGTTACCTTGGTGTTAGTAAACCTCTAGGGGACAGACTGGAGTTGTAGTGGTTACCTTGGTGTTAGTAAACCTCTAGGGGACAGACTGGAGTTGTAGTGGTTACCTTGGTGTTAGTAAACCTCTAGGGGACAGACTGGAGTTGTAGTGTTTACCTTGGTGTTAGTAAACCTCTAGGGGACAGACTGGAGTTGTAGTGGTTACCTTGGTGTTAGTAAACCTCTAGGGGACAGACTGGAGTTGTAGTGTTTACCTTGGTGTTAGTAAACCTCTAGGGGACAGACTGGAGTTGTAGTGGTTACCTTGGTGTTAGTAAACCTCTAGGGGACAGACTGGAGTTGTAGTGTTTACCTTGGTGTTAGTAAACCTCTAGGGGACAGACTGGAGTTGTAGTGGTTACCGTGGTGTTAGTAGACCTCTAGGGGACAGACTGGAGTTGTAGTGGTTACCTTGGTGTTAGTAAACCTCTAGGGGACAGACTGGAGTTGTAGTGGTTACCTTGGTGTTAGTAAACCTCTAGGGGACAGACTGGAGTTGTAGTGTTTACCTTGGTGTTAGTAAACCTCTAGGAGACAGACTGTTAGGAGACAAATCAACAATGTTCTGCTTTCCCACCACTCTGTAATGTAATGTCTCAGGGCAGTGCCACTCTGTCATGTCTCAGGGCAGTACCACGCTGTCATGTCTCAGGGCAGTACCACTCTATCATGTCTCAGGGCAGTACCACTGTCATGTCTCAGGGCAGTACCACTGTCATGTCTCAGGGCAGTACCACTCTGTAATGTAATGTCTCAGGGCAGTACCACTCTGTCATGTCTCAGGGCAGTGCCACTCTGTCATGTCTCAGGGCAGTACCACTCTGTCATGTCTCAGGGCAGTACCACTCTGTCATGTCTCAGGGCAGTACCACTCTGTCATGTCTCAGGGCAGTACCACTCTGTCATGTCTCAGGGCAGTACCACTCTGTAATGTCATGTCTCAGGGCAGGACCATTCTGTAATGTAATGTCTCAGGGCAGTACCACTCTGTCATGTCTAAGGGCAGTACCACTCTGTCATGTCTCAGGGCAGTACCACTCTGTCATGTCTCAGGGCAGTGCCACTCTGTCATGTCTCAGGGCAGTACCACTCTGTCACGTCTCAGGGCAGTACCACTCTGTCATGTCTCAGGGCAGTACCACTCTGTCATGTCTCAGGGCAGTGCCACTCTGTCATGTCTCAGGGCAGTACCACTCTGTCATGTCTCAGGGCAGTGCCACTCTGTCATGTCTCAGGGCAGTACCACTCTGTCACGTCTCAGGGCAGTACCACTCTGTCACGTCTCAGGGCAGTACCACTCTGTCACGTCTCAGGGCAGTACCACTCTGTAATGTCATGTCTCAGGGCAGTGCCACTCTGTCATGTCTCAGGGCAGTACCATTCTGTAATGTCATGTCTCAGGGCAGTACCATTCTGTAATGTAATGTCTCAGGGCAGTACCACTCTGTCATGTCTCAGGGCAGTACCATTCTGTAATGTAATGTCTCAGGGCAGTACCACTCTGTCATGTCTCAGGGCAGTACCACTCTGTCATGTCTCAGGGCAGTACCACTCTGTCATGTCTCAGGGCAGTACCACTCTGTCATGTCTCAGGGCAGTACCACTCTGTAATGTAATGTCTCAGGGCAGTACCACTCTGTAATGTAATGTCTCAGGGCAGTACCACTCTGTCATGTCTCAGGGCAGTGCCACTCTGTCATGTCTCAGGGCAGTACCACTCTGTCATGTCTCAGGGCAGTACCACTCTGTAATGTCATGTCTCAGGGCAGTACCACTCTGTCATGTCTCAGGGCAGTACCATTCTGTAATGTCTCAGGGCAGTGCCACTCTGTCATGTCTCAGGGCAGTACCACTCTGTCATGTCTCAGGGCAGTGCCACTCTGTCATGTCTCAGGGCAGTGCCACTCTGTCACGTCTCAGGGCAGTACCACTCTGTCATGTCTCAGGGCAGTGCCACTCTGTCATGTCTCAGGGCAGTACCACTCTGTCACGTCTCAGGGCATACCACTCTGTCACGTCTCAGGGCAGTACCACTCTGTAATGTCATGTCTCAGGGCAGTGCCACTCTGTCATGTCTCAGGGCAGTACCATTCTGTAATGTAATGTCTCAGGGCAGTACCACTCTGTCATGTCTCAGGGCAGTACCATTCTGTAATGTAATGTCTCAGGGCAGTACCACTCTGTCATGTCTCAGGGCAGTACCACTCTGTCATGTCTCAGGGCAGTACCACTCTGTCATGTCTCAGGGCAGTACCACTCTGTCATGTCTCAGGGCAGTACCACTCTGTCATGTCTCAGGGCAGTACCACTCTGTCATGTCTCAGGGCAGTACCACTCTGTCATGTCTCAGGGCAGTACCACTCTGTAATGTAATGTCTCAGGGCAGTACCACTCTGTCATGTCTCAGGGCAGTACCACTCTGTCATGTCTCAGGGCAGTACCACTCTGTCATGTCTCAGGGCAGTACCACTCTGTAATGTCATGTCTCAGGGCAGTGCCACTCTGTCATGTCTCAGGGCAGTACCACTCTGTAATGTAATGTCTCAGGGCAGTACCACTCTGTCATGTCTCAGGGCAGTGCCACTCTGTCATGTCTCAGGGCAGTGAAATGAGAGACAAACAGACATGGTACATGATTGTGTCTAGGCACACACACACACACACACACAGACAATAAATTGATATTTCTACACAAACACACGGATATACACACTGAGCCTCTCAGTTAAATGAGAAGTGTAATCTATGGTAATACAGCGGAGGGGTGGGGAAGAGAGGGGTGGGGAGGGGTGGGGAGGAGAGGAGAGGGGTGGGGAGGAGAGGGGAGGGGAGGGGTGGGGAGGAGAGGAGAGGAGAGGGGAGGGGTGGGGAAGAGAGGAGAGGAGAGGGGAGGGGAGGGGAGGAGAGGAGAGGGGAGGGGTGGAGAGGAGAGGGGAGGGGTGGGGAGGAGAGGGGAGGGGAGGGGTGGGGAGGAGAGGGGAGGGGTGGGGAGGAGAGGGGAAGGGAGGGGTGGGGAGGAGAGGGGAGGGGTGGGGAGGAGAGGGGAGGGGAGGGGTGGGGAGGAGAGGGGAGGGGAGGGGTGGGGAGGAGAGGAGAGGGGTGGGGTGGAGAGGAGAGGGGTGGGGTGGAGAGGAGAGGAGAGGGGTGGGGTGGGGTGGGGAAGAGAGGAGAGGGGAGGGGTGGGGAAGAGAGGAGAGGGGAGGGGTGGGGAAGAGAGGGGAGGGGTGGGGAAGAGAGGAGAGGGGAGGGGTGGGGAAGAGAGGAGAGGGGAGGGGTGGGGAAGAGAGGAGAGGGGAGGGGTGGGGAAGAGAGGAGAGGGGAGGGGTGGAGGAGAGGGGAGGGGTGGGGAGGAGAGGGGAGGGGTGGGGAGGAGAGGGGAGGGGTGGGGAGGGGTGGGGAGGAGAGGAGAGGAGAGGGGTGGGGTGGGGAGGAGAGGGGTGGGGTGGGGAGGAGAGGGGTGGGGTGGGGAGGAGAGGAGAGGGGTGGGGTGGGGAAGAGAGGAGAGGGGAGGGGTGGGGAGGGGTGGGGAGGAGAGGGGAGGGGAGGGGTGGGGAGGGGTGGGGAGGAGAGGGGAGGGGAGGGGTGGGGAGGGGAGGGGAGGGGTGGAGAGGAGAGGGGAGGGGTGGGGAGGAGAGGGGAGGGGTGGGGAGGAGAGGGGAGGGGAGGGGTGGGGAGGAGAGGGGAGGGGAGGGGAGGGGTGGGGAGGAGAGGGGAGGGGAGGGGAGGGGTGGGGAGGAGAGGGGTGGGGAGGGGAGGAGAGGAGAGGGGTGGGGAGGGGAGGAGAGGAGAGGGGTGGGGTGGGGAGGAGAGGAGAGGGGTGGGGTGGGGAAGAGAGGAGAGGGGAGGGGTGGGGAAGAGAGGGGAGGGGTGGGGAGGAGAGGGGAGGGGTGGGGAGGAGAGGGGAGGGGTGGGGAGGAGAGGAGAGGGGAGGGGTGGGGAGGAGAGGAGAGGGGTGGGGAGGAGAGGAGAGGGGTGGGGAGGAGAGGGGAGGGGTGGGGAGGAGAGGGGAGGGGTGGGGAGGAGAGGAGAGGGGAGGGGTGGGGAGGAGAGGAGAGGGGAGGGGTGGGGAGGAGAGGAGAGGGGAGGGGTGGGGAGGAGAGGAGAGGGGAGGGGTGGGGGGAAGAGAGGAGAGGGGAGGGGTGGGGAGGAGAGGGGAGGGGAGGGGTGGGGAAGAGAGGAGAGGGGAGAGGAGAGGGGAGGGGTGGAGGGGAGAGGAGAGGGGAGGGGTGGGGAGGAGAGGAGAGGGGAGGGGTGGGGAGGAGGGGTGGGGAGGAGAGGAGAGGGGAGGGGTGGAGAGGGGAGGGGTGGGGAGGAGAGGGGAGGGGTGGGGAGGAGAGGGGAGGGGTGGGGAGGAGAGGAGAGGGGAGGGGTGGGGAGGAGGGGTGGGGAGGAGAGGAGAGGGGAGGGGTGGAGAGGGGAGGGGTGGGGAGGAGAGGGGAGGGGTGGGGAGGAGAGGAGAGGGGTGGGGTGGGGAGGAGAGGAGAGGGGTGGGGTGGGGAGGAGAGGAGAGGGGTGGGGTGGGGAGGAGAGGAGAGGGGTGGGGTGGGGAGGAGAGGAGAGGGGTGGGGTGGGGAAGAGAGGAGAGGGGAGGGGTGGGGAAGAGAGGAGAGGGGAGGGGTGGGGAAGAGAGGAGAGGGGAGGGGTGGGGAAGAGAGGAGAGGGGAGGGGTGGGGAAGAGAGGAGAGGGGAGGGGTGGGGAAGAGAGGAGAGGGGAGGGGTGGGGAAGAGAGGAGAGGGGAGGGGTGGAGAGGAGAGGGGAGGGGTGGAGAGGAGAGGGGAGGGGTGGGGAGGAGAGGGGAAGAGAGGGGAGGGAACAGAGCAGGTATTTTGAGTCGGAGTGAAACTGAAGAGGAATTCTGCACCACCTCTCTCTGCCTCCTCATTGAGAAGTTTACAGTTGATTTATTAGATTTTTTTCAGCTGTTGAAATTAGACTATTAATCATTTGGGGGATACAATATATGGTTAAGGGGCTCAGGAAATTATATTAGGCATTCTGAGCCATAGAATATATCCTATACATTCAGCTGGTCTTCTATACATTCAGCTGGTCTGACCTGAGCTGGACTGCCTTGACCGAAACAGCATCAAAATGTACTGAGCTAAAGTGTTTTTGTGTGTGTGTGTGTGTGTGTGTTGACCTATGCAAAACCTGCACACAATCTGCGTGCGGTGTGTGTGTGTATGCCTAACTGTCTGGCCTCTCACCTTGGGGTTAACGATGATCTCCATGTCCAGGGCGTTCTGCTCCTGCAGCCTCTTGATGGCACCCAGAGAGATCCACAGGTTGTTGGTGTTGAAGATCTTAAACTTGGTGACTGATTTGAACTCATCTACATGGGCCTTGGGGACCTGGGCGATCTCCAGCAGACGCAGCTTGTCATCATACTGGATAAGGGTACCGCCCTGTAGAGACAGAGACACAGAGACAGAGACAGAGAGACAGAGACAGAGACAGAGAGACAGAGACACAGAGAGACAGAGACAGAGAGACAGAGAGACAGAGACAGAGAGACAGAGAGACACCGAGACAGAGAGTCACAGAGAGGTTATTTTGGGTTCTGATGGGGTAGTACAGTTTAACTAAAGCTCATTATTTATTTATACGTTATATTCTTTAAGAATAAATGGCTATATATTATTCATTTAACAGTAAAAAAATAAGATATAACAATTCCACATTAATTAATTAAACAATTTAATTAATGAACAACAATTGAATGAACTTTTTATAAACTGTGAATAAATGATGAATAACGTGTTAATAGTGAGAGGTGAATAAAACATTTATGAAGACAGAATAAACCATTAAAGAGACCACAAAATGTCCGCCGTCTTCCCCCTCCTGCCACCCACCTTGACATCAGCGCGGGTCTTGTCGGTGACCTCCATGATGAACTCACAGCGTTTCCCGTTGGGCTGGCTCACCAGGTGGTGCAGAATGTTCAGGTCCACCGTAGCACCCAGGTTATCAATATTAGACACAAAGATGTACTCCTGGAGCGAGGGAGGGAGAAGGGGGGTGTATTTTGGTATTTTATTAGGATCACCATTAGCTGTTGCGAAAGCAGCAGCTACTCTTCCTGGGGTGCAACTCAATATTAGGAAGGTGTTCCTAATGTTTGGTATACTCAGTGTATATTTCACAGGAGGCTGCTGAGGGGAGGACGGCTCATAATAATGGCTGGAACGGAGCAAATGGAATGGCATCAAACACCAGGAAACCATGTGTTTGATGTATTTGATACCATTCCACTGATTCTGCTCCAGTCATTACCACGAGCCCGTCCTCCCCAATTAAGGTTCCACCAACCTCCTGTGATACAGTATATTGGTGCCTTGGAACTCAGTGGTTTGACTTTGCCCCCCTGTGGTTTTACAACGTTATGGAATTATCATTTTACACAAGACAAGAAACATAGTATCAATAGCAGCGAAGGCTGAATTATTTAATATCATTTACAAATTATATAAATAAAATAAGTGTTTTCTTTAAAAAGAGGTCAGTGCTGCAGATAGGGTAGTTACCTTGCCTTTGTGTTTGTGTTTGTGTTTGTGTGTGTGTGTGTGTACATACGTGCGTCAGAGGAGGCTGGTGGGAGGAGCTATAGGAGGACGGGCTTGTTGGAATGGAATAAATGGAACAGAGTCAAACACGTGGTTTCCATATCTTTGATGTGTTTGATACCGTTCAATTCATTCCATTCCAGCCATTACAATGAGCCCGTCCTCCTATAGCTCCTCCCACCAGCCTCCTCTGGTGCGTATGTGCATGCGTGTACGTGTGTGTGCGCGCGTGTGTGTACCTTGCCCTCTGCGATGAGCTGATCCAGCAGGCCAGAGTTGTAGAAGCTGGCGTAGATGTCCCCGTGGCCAGGAGGGTACCACACGTCAGCGTTCTCACCCGTCATACCAATGTCTGTGGCCACAGGCAGGAGGGACTCTTTGTTAATACGGGGGTACCTGGGAGAGAGGGCGGGAGGGGAGGGGTGGAGGGAGGAAGAGGGGGAGAGAGAGTGAATTAATTTTAGTTAAACAACCCAATTGCAGGCTACTTACAGGTTTCATGTTTTGCGTTTAAATCATAGGAAATGTAATCCTCAATGTTATCTCATTAAACATCATGTTTCTTCAACCCAGGATAGCATTCTGTTAGGAATCCTGTTAGGAATGTGTGAATGATGGCAAGACCAACTGAACAGAACAAGGAGCCGTCATCACTTAATGTTTATCAGCTGATAAGAGCAGATTAGGAAGGAGAACGTTTAATGTCTCCTTATAGAGCTGAGCATGACCTGAGATCTGTCTGTCTGGCCATAAGAGGGGAGGATGACCTGAGATCTGTCTGTCTGGCCATAAGAGGGGAGGATGACCTGAGATCTGTCTGTCTGTTTGGCCATGAGAGGGGAGGATGACTTGATATGTCTGTCTGGCCATAAGAGGGGAGGATGACCTGAGATCTGTCTGTCTGTCTGGCCATAAGAGGGGAGGATGACCTGAGATCTGTCCGTCTGGCCATAAGAGGGGAGGATGACCTGAGATCTGTCTGTCTGGCCATGAGAGGGGAGGATGACCTGAGATCTGTCTGTCTGGCCATAAGAGGGGAGGATGACCTGAGATCTGTCTGTCTGTTTGGCCATGAGAGGGGAGGATGACTTGATACGTCTGTCTGGCCATAAGAGGGGAGGATGACCTGAGATCTGTCTGTCTGTCTGGCCATAAGAGGGGAGGATGACCTGAGATCTGTCCGTCTGGCCATAAGAGGGGAGGATGACCTGAGATCTGTCTGTCTGGCCATAAGAGGGGAGGATGACCTGAGATATGTCTGTCTGGCCATGAGAGGGGAGGATGACCTGAGATCTGTCTGTCTGGCCATGAGAGGGGAGGATGACCTGAGATCTGTCTGTCTGGCCATAAGAGGGGAGGATGACCTGAGATCTGTCTGTCTGGCCATAAGAGGGGAGGATGACCTGAGATCGATCTGTCTGGCCATAAGATGGGAGGATTACCAGAGATCTGTCTGTCTGGCCATAAGAGGGGAGGATGACCTGAGATCTGTCTGTCTGTCTGGTCATGAGAGGGGAGGATGGTATTGGCTAGGGGAAGAGGGGTCAGGTGAGAGGAGAGGGAAGGAGGGAGGAGAGGAGAGGAGCAATGTTCCCTCTAATGTTTTTCAGCACTGAGCAAATTTCAGGTCTACTGAGCGCAAACTTTAACGTTGTGAAAATTCTGTGCAACTTCCGGCGCGTGTTTACTGTGAACACTGAGGCTGTACCCGCTTTAACTTACAGATATAACAGTGGACAAGTAGGCTACTGTGGCTATTTGATCATAATGTAGGCCTATCAGAGTGGCCTACCATCAAAAACAATGGAGAAAAATGCATCCCATAACATTTTAACATGGAAATAGCTGTTCTATCATCCAGCCTACAGTAGCAGCCAATGTGTGGTGTTAAACGTAGGCCTACATTCCATGAGATCTTTGAAAAAAACATGCAGGGCTTGACATTAACCTGTTTATCCACTTGCATTGAAAGTGTCTAATGTTGCGTTGAGTCGATCACAATTCCCCCAGTTACGGGAAACGTTGATAGTGTTAACTAAAGGGGAAAACTGTAGAAAGTTGAGGGAAGTTCAATCTCGTGCTTCTCTGCGAGGGCTAATATTTATTCTGCGTGGCAGTCCAAGGGGAGCGGCACACATTGGAGCAGCTTAGAGGGAACATTAGAGGAGAGGAGAGAGAAGGAGAGGAGAGAGGAGGGGAGGAGAGAGGAGGGGAGGAGAGAGGAGGGGAGGAGAGAGGAGGGGAGGAGAGAGAAGGAGAGGAGAGAGAAGGGGAGGAGAGAGGAGGGGAGGAGAGAGGAGGGGAGGAGAGAGGAGGGGAGGAGAGAGAAGGAGAGGAGAGAGAAGGGGAGGAGAGAGGAGGGGAGGAGAGAGGAGGGGAGGAGAGAGAAGGGGAGGAGAGAGGAGGGGAGGAGAGAGGAGGGGAGGAGAGAGGAGGGGAGGAGAGAGGAGGGGTCGTGCTATCCGGAATCCTTGGGACTACCATAACCATACCCATTTTACAATTCAACTTCAATGGGGTAGGGATGTCCCAAGGAACCCGGATAACATGGACAGAGAGGGAAGTGTAAATGAGAAAAGAGGAGAGAAGAGAAGGGGAAAGGAGAGAAGCAAAGAGGAGAGGGGAAGGAGAGGAGTGGGAAGAGAGGAGAGGAGGGAGAAGGGGAGAGGGAAGGAGAAGAGGAAGGAGTGGGGCAAGGGGGAAGACAGTTCTGGCATGGATAAGAGGGATCAGATGAGAGGAGGGGAGGGGAGGGGAAGGGAGGAGAGGAGAGGAGAGGAGAGGGGAAGAGAGGAGAGGAGAATGAAGGAAGGGAGAGGAGAGGGGAGGGGAAATGGGGGAGGAGAGGAGATGGGAAATGGGGGAAGAGAGGGAAGGGGCCTCATTAAAAGAGGATTAAGTTGTCATCTGACCAGGCTTTTTGACACACTCCAGCTTGATCCTCACTGTGTTTGATTGTATTCCAAAGGCAAAGGAGAGGCTGATCAAATATTAACACTACAAGCCTTTTAGTCTACAGTCCAATTCAACAGTCCACTGCTTAAAGGAAAGGTTCACCCATTTTGAATGTTATATTGTTTTTGTGCATCTCTGAGTGATGTTCTATCGATTCCATGGGTAATTTCATGTTTTCACTGAGTTAATGGCGTTCAAGCAGGCAGAAATCCGGCCGCTATGACGTAGAACTGCGATAAAGTCGCTCTCACTACAATGGAAGTTAAAAGGAATACAACTTTTAGATCGCGAAAACGTCTATCATAGATGTCAGATTTCAATACTGCTAGATGTCATAACTCGGGAGGATGTCTTCTCTCAAATGAGCCATTGGTCATATTTTAGCGATACTCCTACCTCGAGAAATGTGTAATTTAACGGAGGGTCTAGCACATTTTCCTATTTGTTTGCCTCTTTAGTCCAGGGTGCGTTGCGTGGTTCAGCTGCCTGAGATATTATAGAAAGGAAATGAATGAAGGAAAGTATAACGCCCCACCCAGTAGACTGTCGACAAATCGCGTTCACGTTGTCATGCTGCGTCACGCGGTTGCTAAACTAATCGTAACACAATCCCTTCTCAAAGTCAGTGTATTGGTCGAGAAACTTGCCTATATTACAAAACTATACGATATTACAGATAGCAAGTTAATTATCTCACATCTTGGAAAAGTATTGTAATGTTGTACTTCTTGTTGACGAAATTCGTGCTAATGTTGGAATTTTGAGCTAGCGCTCAATACACTCCCATTCACTCGAAGGACAGCGCTCCTTGTCTCAGAATCGCCCATAATGCACCATGCAGCCCATTGACGTAGCATGGTATTCAGACCCCTTTTCCCACATTTTGTTAATAGGTTTAGACATTTTTGCAAATGTATTACAAATAAAACACAGAAATACCTTATTTACATAAGTATTCAGCCCCTTTGCTATGAGACTCGAAATTGAGCTCAGGTGCATCCTGTTTCCATTGATCATCCATGAGATGTTTCTACAACTTGATTGGAGTCCACCTGTGGTAAATTCAATTGATTGGACATGATTTGGAAAGGCTCACACCTGTCTATATAAGGTCCCACAGTTGACAGTGCATGTCAGAGCAAAGACCAAGCCGTGAGGTTGAAGGAATTGTCAGTAGAGCTCTGAGACAGGATTGTGTCGAGGCACAGATCTGGGGAAGGGTGCCAAAACATTTCTGCAGCATTGAAGGTCCCAAAGAACACAGTGGCCTCCATCATTCTAAAATTGAAGATGTTTGGAACCACCAAGACTCTTCCTAGAGCTGGCCGCTCGGCCAAACCGAGCAATCGGGGGAGAAGGGCCTTGGTCAGGGAGGTGACCAAGAACCTGCTGGTCACTCTGACAGAGCTCTAGAGTTCCTCTGTGGAGATGGGAGAACCTTCCAGAAGGACAACCATCTCTGCAGCACTCCACCAATCAGGCCTTTATGGTAGTGGCCAGACGGAAGCCACTCCTCAGTAAAAGGCACATGACAGCCCACTTGGAGTTTGCCAAAAGGCACCTAAAGACTCTCAGATCATGAGAAACAAGATTCTCTGGTCTGATGAAACCAAGATTGAACTCTTTGGCCTGAATGCCAAGCATCATGTCTGGAGGAAACCTGGCACCATCCCTTCGGTGAAGCATGGTGGTGGCAGCATCATGCTGTGGGGATGTTTTTTAGCGGCAGGGACTGGGAAACTAGTCAGGATCAAGGCAAAGATGAAAGGAGCAAAGTACAGAGATATCCTTGATGAAAACCTGCTCCAGAGCGCTCAGGACCTCAGACTGGGGTGAAGGTTCACCTTCCAACAGGACAAAGACCCTAAGCACACAGCCAAGACAACGCAGGAGTAGTTTCGGGACAAATCTCTGAATGTCCTTGAGTGGCCCAGCCAGAGCCCGGATTTGAACCCGCTCGAACATCTCTGGAGTGACCTGGAAATAGCTGTACAGCAACGCTTCCCATCCAACCTGACAGAGCTTGAGAGGATCTGCAGAGAAGAATGGGAGAAACTCCCCAAATACTGGTGTGCCAAGCTTGTAGCGTCATACCCAAGAAGACTCGAGGCTGTAATTGCTAACAAAGGTGCTTCAACAAAGTACTGAGTAAAGTGTCTGAATACTTATGTAAATGTGATATTTCCATTTATTTTATGTTATTTTATAATAACCTATTTTTGCTTTGTCATTATGGGGTATTGTGTGTAGATTGATGAGGGGAAAAAACGATTTAATTCATTTTAGAACGTTTTAGTAACGTAACAAAATGTGGAAAGAGTCAAGGGGTCTGAATACTTTCCGAAGGCACTGTATCTGCCGTTGCGAATGTCAGACTCCACTCTGCGGCACGTCGATCTGCAGGTTGAACATGGTGAGATTGTAGACTCCTAAATTGTGACCCGTTTCAGGAAGCTAGGCAGGCGTATGTCGCACGTCACTACTTCACAGGAGAGGCTTTTGAACTTCTTTTTTTTGTGTGTTTTTTGGCAGAAATGCGCCCTGGAACATGTGAACTTTCATGTGCCTTAATAACAGACTTGTATTCCATCTGTAAATATGAATACAATTATTAAAATTCCGAGCATAGTTGGTTTAGCCACGGAAAAAGACAAGTACCTTTACCGCTAACCATGATTGGCTGAGATAATGAATGGGCTGGACATGCCGGGTGATGAGTTTGGATTGGTCTGCCATGTAGCATACTTCGGTCATAACGTGAGCTGCTCTGTACTGTATGTGTTGATAGTCCTTTCTACCGCAGCGTTTTTAAAAGATATAACGTTAGCCATTGAGAACTACAAAAGTTTAGCTACTTTTCTCAACAACATTGATGCCCTTAATTTAGCAGGCGCTATCGACAGATCAGTTGGAAAAAGTTGTGATGGGCTACTTTTTGCACACACCACGGTCTGTGTAAACCAGAGTGAATTGACACAACGCTGGCCAAACAAGATGTAGCTACAAACAAACAAAACAGAGTTAAATGGTTCCAGTCTGCCGTGAAGCATTCATCCATGTGGGTAAGAGTTTAGCTACATTTTCAAATATTCTAATCATTTAGTTGTTTTCATTGCAAGTTAAAGCGTACTGTTCGCTAGCTGGCGAACATTAGCTTGCTGGCTCGCTAGCTAACATTACGTGTATGATCTATGTAGTAATATTATTTGAATCAGAAATCCATTTGCATTGCTCGTTTTAGCCTAATGTTAGCTAGCTAACATTGAACCTAGTTGGTTAGCTTTAGCTACCTGCAGATTCATACTACAGCTATGACAATGTTCGTATTGGTAGCATGAGTTGGGATTATGCCGGTTCATTGTTTAGTTAACTACTTCGCCAGATGATTACATGACCCATCAAGTTAGCCAGCTGGGTCTGGGGGTGATTCCGCCATCTATTGATTACGGCCATTTATTGTATTTCATGAACATGTGTACATGTCTAGACAATAGAGCCCCATCCACTTAGCTAGATGTGCCTGGGGGGGTCACATGACCCTTCAATTTAGACAAGTGTGTCTGGGTAAGCGTCATTTAATAATGATAAAATATGTATACATTATTTTTATCTGGACACTTTCTGTTTTTGATATTGCTAGTAACCATTTCACTGTACCGTTTACACCTTCTGTATCCTGTGCATGTGACAAATACACTTAGATTTTATTTGATATAGTGTGTGTTTACCAGAGACGGTAATGTGAAGAACAAAATTACCTGTACCAAAGTCAGATTAGGATATAGACCAAGGACTAGATAAAGTGTATTTTTACTTATTGTAGGCTACTACTTTTACCACTTTTAGTCTTGAAATCTTTGGTTGTTTACTACACTACTCACTCTGTTTAGCACATGGCCTCACATTTGAATCCTTAAAGAGATGGGTGGGGCTAAGGCTTAAGAGGGTGTGAAAAATACTGAATGGCTGGAGACAAAGAAGAGCTCTCCAGTAGGTGTACCAAAGCATTCAAAGGCCATTTTCTCAAAAGGGGGGTTACAGGTTTGTCAACTTTCTAAGCAGAATTACATTCCCTTTGTTCCTCAACTGCAGTGTATGATATACAATTTTCTAGCTCTGAGTCTCTACTTTAATCAAATGTAAAAAACACAATATCAAATGTTGCTACATAGGACCGAATCCAGGTGGTGGGTCACTATTGATAGTGCAGTTTGTTTAGGCGATTTTACAGCTAACTAGCTACTTTACATGCTGATATTGTCTTTGGTATTATTGTGTGTAGCTACGTTTGCTTGCTAGATAGCCAGTCAGCCCATAGAGAGAGCATTGCATTGTGGATTTTGTAGTCGACTTGAGCTGCAACAGATTTCCACAACGATTTTCCATGTTGCTACCAACTTTATTATAACGCCAAAATGAAATATTTGTTCAGAAAACATACTCACATATTAGTGCTATTTAACACTGTAAATTAAAGGAATGAGTGCTTTTGGGTGGATTTTTCCTGTCTTTAGAGTCCATTCATTACCGCTACAGACAGGATGTCCAGTTTTATGTCCCGTATGTCTCATATATTCTGATCCAGCAGGATATGAGACATACTGTGGTGCGTGTGTTACCTGCTCTGGTTGAAGGTGTGTATCTTGACGCGGTGGTGTGTGTATTTCTGAAGGATCTTCTTGGTGTCTTCATCCGTGTTGAAGGAGTTCATCAGGACCAGAGGAACGTCTGTGTTGTACTTCTTGTTCAAGTGCTGAGGGAAAAAGATATGCAAAATTAAATAAAGTTAAATAAAGTTGTATTGTATTGACATCTGTGTTGTACCTCTTGTTCAAGTGCTGCGGGGACAAAGAAATGCTAAATGAAATAAATCAAGTTAAATTAAGGTGTATTGTATTGTTTTTGGTGTTGTACATGTGCTGAGAGAAATGAGAGGGGTAAATAAACCCATAGTGTTTGGTGGCCATATTGGATTGAGAACAGGTGAAAGGAATGCTTGGCGGCCATATTGGATTGAGAACAGGTGAAAGGAGTGCTTGGCGGCCATATTGGATTGAGAACAGGTGAAAGGAGTGCTTGGCGGCCATATTGGATTGAGAACAGGTGAAAGGAGTGCTTGGCGGCCATATTGGATTGAGAACAGGTGAAAGGAGTGCTTGGCGGCCATATTGGATTGAGAACAGGTGAAAGGAGTGCTTGGCGGCCATACTGGCCACAGCAAACCAAGTGACAGGCTGGGTGGAGCTAATGCAATGGCAGTGTTGGAGAGCATCAAATCCGTGATGCATTGTGACTGACTGATTGATTGACTGATCTACAAATCATAATGAGTAGTTATTTATAATGCAAGGTGATTTGTAGATCGGTTAGTCGGCAGTACGGTCGGCTGCAATGCTGAACAAGCCCGAAGACTCTAGATTCCAGATTTTAATGAGGGAGGGGTTGTTACGGTAAACCGTTACCAAACTGTGTGGGTGTGTGGTGGAGTTTATGAAGCAACCAGGCTGGTCGAGGTTCGTCTCGGCTTTATGAGGTCATTATGAGGTCATCAAGGGTGGGACTGTCCTAGGAGAAGCGAGGTTGTGGGAATTCAACTCCACTACCAACCAACGTAACTACCAGGATATGACACAAACACACATACAACATAAGTACCAGGAAATCACACACTGTCTGACTGGCGCAACAGGTCAGCATAACAGGATCTATTCCACTGTAGGATGTTTGTTTAGATTTAGTGCAATCATTTAAAGTTTCGTTTTATGAGTTTTGGGAAGTTAGGAACTCCCATATCCTCAGAGGGCCCCAGGACAGAGCAGAAAGGTCATACACATACCAGCAGACTAGAGACAGAGAGAAGGAGGGATAAAGAGGTTCTGTGGCTTTAAGAAAATACCCCTTCTCTCCCTCTCCCACTCTCCAAATCACAAGCACATGTTCTCATTCTCTCCCTGCCTCTGTCCTTTAGGCACATAACATGTATGTATTCCTTCATCCTGCAGAGAGAGGGGTAGACAGATATGATATGTATACTGAACAAAAATATAAACGCAACATGTAAAGTGTTGGTCCCATGTTTCATGAACTGAAATAAAAGATCCCAGAAATACGCACAAAAAGCGTATTTCTCAAAAATGTGGAGAACAAATTTGTTTACATCCCTGTTAGTGAGCATTTCTCCTTTGCCAAGATAATCCATCCACCTGACAGGTGTGGCATATAAAGAAGCTGATTAAACAGCATGATCATTACACAGGTGCACCTTGTGCTGGGGCAATAAAATGCCACTAAAATGTGCAGTTTTGTCACACAACACAATGCCACAGATGTCTCAAGTTTTGAGGGAGCGTGCAATTGGCATGTTGACTGCAGGAATGTCCACCAGAGCTGTTGCCAGAGAATTGAATGTTCATTTCTCTACCATAAGCCGCCTCCAACGTCGTTTTAGAGAATTTGGCAGTACGTCCAACCGGCCTCACAACCGCAGACCACATGTAACCACGCCAGCCCAGGACCTCCACATCTGGCTTCTTCACCTGCGGGATCGTCTGAGACCAGCCACCAGGACAGATGATGAAACTGAGGAGTATTTCTGTCTGTAATAAAGCCCTTTTGTGGGGAAAAACTCATTCTGATTGGCTGGGCCTGGCTCCCCAGTGGGTGGGCCTGGCCCCCAAGTGGCTGGGCCTATGCCCTCCCAGGCCCACCCATGGCTGTGCCCCTGCCCAGTTATGTGAAATCCATAGATTAGGGCCTAATTTATTTATTTCAATTGACTGATTTCCTTGTATGAACTGTACCTCAGTAAAATTTTAGAAATTGTTGCATGTTGCGTTTCTATTTTTGTTCAGTATAGTATAAGATCAGTTGAGGGTCTGTGTAAAGCGCTCTAATGTCTTCAGGCAGTCTGACTGAAAGGAGAGCTGTTTTTCTATGGGCAGGTCTGTGGGTTTGGCCAGGCAGAGGGAGGACAGAGAAGGCAGTGTGCTGGAACTGAGAGGTGTGTGTGTGTCAGAGCAAGAGAGAGGCGGTAATTGTTTGCAGACTTGTGTGGACAGGGGTTATGTGGTCGTCTGTGTTTGTATGTGTGTGAAGCGTAACGGCTGCATGGAAAGGAAATGGAAAGGGGGATACCTAGTCAGTTGTACAACTGAATGCATTCAACTGTAATGTGTCTTCCGCATTTAACCCAACCCATCTGAATCAGAGAGGTGCGGGGGGCTGCCTTAATCAACATCCACGTCATGAACACTCTTCTCCCCTCCACACACTGTGTCCTGTATCGGTCTCACATCCCAGTGGTTCTGGCACTCATTTTACCCTCCAGATATAGTCATATTACCTCCACTGTGAATCAGGCCATTTAGGGAGAAAATGGATACCAACTCACATTAATGTTCCCCAACTCCCACCTCCGTCCTCTCCCCTGAGTAAAAGTTCTCAGTCATCACTCTCTCTCTCTCTCTCTCTGTGTGTGTGTGTCTAGACGTGTTTAACTATACTTGTGGGGACCAGAATTCCCCACAAGAATAGTAAAACGAACAAAACTTTGACCAACTGGGGACATTTAGTTGGTCCCCACAAGGTCAAATGCTATTTCTAGAGGGTTTAGGGTTAAGGTTAGAATTAGTGTTAGGGTTAGAATTAGGCTTAGGGTTAGGAGCTAGGGTTAGTTGCGAGGGTTAGGGTTGTTAGGGTTTTGGGTTAACGTTAGGGTTAGGGTAAGGGTACGGTTTAGGGAAAATAGGATTTTGAATGGGACTGAATTGTGTGTCCCCACAAGGTTAGTTGTACAACTGTGTGTGTGTGTGTGTGTGTGTGTGTGTGTGTGTGTGTGTGTGTGCCCAGTCTTCTCTCCCTCATTAAAGTCATAATCTGTAGTCTGGAGTCATTGCTTCAGCCCATCGACAGCCCCGCCCAGTCACTTGGTTTGGTACGTTTTGAGAGATGGGGCTGAGGGTTGATGAAATGTCACCTCTTATGTCATGCCTACAACATTCACGTGGCACATATCTGTTATAACATGTTATGATGACATAATGACAATTATGACACCTCTTATACAGCAGATATGGCATGACATAACAGATATGACCGGTACCTCTATCTGCTGCACGGTGAGGTCCAGGAACGTGTTCTCGTTGCGGACGCTGATGAGGCTCTTTGGACCTTTACAGCCCATGCTGGTACCCAGGCCTCCGTTCAACTTGACTACCACCAGCTTGTTGAGACTGTCTGCCAGGCTGTCCGGCAGGGGCCGCGCTGCTATCTTATCATAGGGCTGGATCTGTGGAGAGAGACACATTTAAAATATGTTTCCTTTGGCAATGTACAGTGGGGGGGAAAAAAGTATTTAGTCAGCCACCAATTGTGCAAGTTCTCCCACTTAAAAAGATGAGAGGCCTGTAATTTTCCTCATAGGTACACGTCAACTATGACAGACAAAATGAGAAGAAAAAAAATCCAGAAAATCACATTGTAAGATTTTTAATGAATTTATTTGCAAATTATGGTGGAAAGTAAGTATTTGGTCAATAACAAAAGTTTCTCAATACTTTGTTATATACCCTTTGTTGGCAATGACACAGGTCAAAAGTTTTCTGTAAGTCTTCACAAGGTTTTCACACACTGTTGCTGGTATTTTGGCCCATTCCTCCATGCAGATCTCCTCTAGAGCAGTGATGTTTTGGGGCTGTCGCTTGGCAACACAGACTTTCAACTCCCTCCAAAGATTTTCTATGGGGTTGAGATCTGGAGACTGGCTAGGCCACTCCAGGACCTTGAAATGCTTCTTACGAAGCCACTCCTTCGTTGCCCGGGCGGTGTGTTTGGGATCATTGTCATGCTGAAAGACCCAGCCACGACCGGTCGCTCCTACCAAGTGGCGTGGCGAGAAGCTGTCTCCGCACCACGTGCTCTCACCACTGGTGTCCCCCAGGGCTCAGTTCTAGGCCCTCTCCTATTCTCGCTATACACCAAGTCAGTTGGCTCTGTCATATCCTCACATGGCCTCTCCTATCATTGCTACGCAGACGACACACAACTAATCTTCTCCTTTCCCCCTTCTGATAACCAGGTGACGAATCGCATCTCTGCATGTCTGGCAGACATATCAGTATGGATGACGGATCACCACCTCAAGCTGAACCTTGACAAGACGGAGCTGCTCTTCCTCCCGGGGAAGGACTGCCTGTTCCATGATCTCGCCATCACGGTTGACAACTCCGTTGTGTCCTCCTCCCAGAGTGCGAAGAGCCTTGGCGTGACCCTGGACAACACCCTGTCGTTCTCCGCTAACATCAAGGCGGTGACCCGATCCTGTAGGTTCATGCTCTACAACATTAGGAGAGTACGACCCTGCCTTACACAGGAAGCGGCACAGGTCCTAATCCAGGCACTTGTTATCTCCCGTCTGGATTACTGCAACTCGCTGTTGGCTGGGCTCCCTGCCTGTGCCATTAAACCCCTACAACTCATCCAGAATGCCGCAGCCCGTCTGGTGTTCAACCTTCCCAAGTTCTCTCACGTCACCCCGCTCCTCCGCACACTCCACTGGCTTCCAGTTGAAGCTCGCATCTGCTACAAGACCATGGTGCTTGCCTACGGAGCTGTGAGGGGAACGACACCTCCGTACCTTCAGGCTCTGATCAGTCCCTACACCCAAACGAGGGCATTGCGTTCATCCACCTCTGGCCTGCTGGCTCCCCTACCTCTGCGGAAGCATAGTTCCCGCTCAGCCCAGTCAAAACTGTTCGCTGCTCTGGCACCCCAATGGTGGAACAAGCTCCCTCACGACGCCAGGACAGCGGAGTCACTCACCACGTTCCGGAGACATTTGAAACCCCACCTCTTTAAGGAATACCTGGGATAGGATAAAGTAATCCTTCTACCCCCCCCCTTACCCCAACCCACCCAAAAAATAAATAAATACATTGTAAAGTGGTTATCCCACTGGCTATAAGGTGAATGCACCAATTTGTAAGACGCTCTGGATAAGAGCGTCTGCTAAATGACGTAAATGTAATGTAAAAAAACTATTTCATCCATTTTAGAATAAGGCTGTAACGTAACAAAATGTGGAAAAACCCAAGGGGTATGAATACTTTCCGAATGCACTGTACTAGCATCCTGAGTAACACTTATTCACACACACATACTAACCGGATCCCTTTATCTATTGAAAACCATTGCACACTGCCATAACATGACAAACCAGTTTTTCTAGTTTGTCACTGTAGGTCAGGTTTGCAATGAGGAAAAGGTGATCTTCCGACAGGGGGCGGCCCTCAAACGCGACACTAGTAAGACCGAATAACAGAGTCACGCTATCTGACGCAGGAGGTCCTCAATCTGCTACCATGGAAACTGTTGTCAATCATAACATAGCAGCAAACAAGGAAATAATAATGAAGTCCAGATAGCTTGGACCATGGGAAGCACATAATGATTCAACAGTGGGGAAAAAAAGTATTTAGTCAGCCACCAATTGTGCAAGTTCTCCACTTAAAAAGATGAGAGAGGCCTGTAATTTTCATCATAGGTACACGTCAACTATGACAGACAAAATGAGGGAAAAAAATCCAGAAAATCACATTGTAGGATTTTTAATGAATTTATTTGCAAATTATGGTGGAAAATAAGTATTTGGTCAATAACAAAAGTTTCTCAATACTTTGTTACATACCCTTTGTTGGCAATGACACAGGTTTTCACACACTGTTGCTGGTATTTTGGCCCATTCCTCCATGCAGATCTCCTCTAGAGCAGTGATGTTTTGGGGCTGTCGCTGGGCAACACGGACTTTCAACTCCCTCCAAAGATTTTCTATGGGGTTGAGATCTGGAGACTGGCTAGGCCACTCCAGGACCTTGAAATGCTTCTTACGAAGCCACTCCTTCATTGCCCGGGCGGTGTGTTTGGGATCATTGTCATGCTGAAAGACCCAGCCACGTTTCATCTTCAATGCCCTTGCTGATGGAAGGAGGTTTTCACTCAAAATCTCACGATACATGGCCCCATTCATTCTTTCCTTTACACGGATCAGTCGTCCTGGTCCCTTTGCAGAAAAACAGCCCCAAAGCATGATGTTTCCACCCCCATGCTTCACAGTAGGTATGGTGTTCTTTGGATGCAACTCAGCATTCTTTGTCCTCCAAACACGACAAGTTGAGTTTTTACTAAAAAGTTCTATTTTGGTTTCATCTGACCATATGACATTCTCCCAATCCTCTTCTGGATCATCCAAATGCACTCTAGCAAACTTCAGACGGGCCTGGACATGTACTAGCTTAAGCAGGGGGACACGTCTTGCACTGCAGGATTTGAGTCCCTGGCGGTGTAGTGTGTTACTGATGGTAGGCTTTGTTACTTTGGTCCCAGCTCTCTGCAGGTCTCTAGGTCCCCCCGTGTGGTTCTGGGATTTTTGCTCACTGTTCTTGTGATCATTTTGACCCCACGGGGTGAGATCTTGCGTGGAGCCCCAGATCGAGGGAGATTATCAGTGGTCTTGTATGTCTTCCATTTCCTAATAATTGCTCCCACAGTTGATTTCTTCAAACCAAGCTGCTTACCTATTGCAGATTCAGTCTTCCCAGCCTGGTGCAGGTCTACCATTTTGTTTCTGGTGTCCTTTGACAGCTCTTTGGTCTTGGCCATAGTGGAGTTCGGAGTGTGACTGTTTGAGGTTGTGGACAGGTGTCTTTTATACTGATAACAAGTTCAAACAGGTGCCATTAATACAGGTAACGAGTGGAGGACAGAGGAGCCTCTTAAAGAAGAAGTTACAGGTCTGTGAGAGCCAGAAATCTTGCTTATTTGTAGGTGACCAAATACTTATTTTCCACCATAATTTGCAAATAAATTCATTAAAAATCCTACAATGTGATTTATTGGAGAAAAAAAATCTCAATTTGTCTGTCATAGTTGACGTGTACCTATGATGAAAATTACAGGCCTCTCTCATCTTTTTAAGTGGGAGAACTAGCACAATTGGTGGCTGACTAAATACTTTTTTCCCCCACTGTATGTTCAGGACATTAACACAGAGATCATGGGAAATTGCTGGAGGACCAGCTGAACTGGGTTCGAACTGTGTTTTAGCTTTACATGTCTGATGTGCTATTCACTGGAAAGAAGTGAGTGTTACCGGTTGAGCCAATATTACAGTCAGTTCTGTGCTTCAGTTCTGTGCCTCAGTGTAGGAGGGGCAGTAACTTCATCTGTTTGTGACTGAACATGACCTATGGCATGCAGCGTTGCCTGAGGGCCAGACTCCGAATCTTTTGTCTCTTTGGCATTTTAATGGCTATCTGGAGGTTCACAACTATACACAATGAGAAGGAGCACCCAGGAGCGTCAAATCTTAAACAGATGTCGTGTGTGTGTGTGTGTGTGTGTGTTTCTGTGTGTGCACAATAGTATGGGTGTGTGTGTGTGTGTGTTTACATGAGTGCATGTGTGATTGAGCCTAAGTAACTGGAGGGTCATAGGGTCATGGCTCATCCTGTGTCCTGCTGACTGCTTTGAGACACCAGAGCCTGGATCTGAGGCCTAACACACACTGGATACAGCCCAACACACACTGGATACACCCTAACACACACTGGATACAGCCTAACACACACTGGATACAGCCCAACACACACTGGATACAGCCCAACACACACTGGATACAGCCCAACACACACTGGATACAGCCTAACACACACTAGATACAGCCCAACACACACTGGATACAGCCCAACACACACTGGATACAGCCCAACACACACTGGATACAGCCCAACACACACTGGATACAGCCTAACACACACTGGATACAGCCTAACACACACTGGATACAGCCTAACACACACTGGATACAGCCCAACACACACTGGATACAGCCCAACACACACTGGATACAGCCTAAAACACGTTGGATACAGCCCAACACACACTGGATACAGCCCAACACACACTGGATACAGCCTAACACACACTGGATACAGCCTAACACACACTGGATACAGCCCAACACACACTGGATACAGCCCAACACACACTGGATACAGCCCAACACACACTGGATACAGCCCAACACACACTGGATACAGCCTAACACACACTGGATACAGCCTAACACACACTGGATACAGCCTAACACACTGGATACAGCCCAACACACACTGGATACAGCCCAACACACACTGGATACAGCCCAACACACACTGGATACAGCCCAACACACACTGGATACAGCCTAACACACACTGGATACAGCCTAACACACTGGATACAGCCCAACACACACTGGATACAGCCCAACACACACTGGATACAGCCCAACACACACTGGATACAGCCTAACACACTGGATACACCCTAACACACTGGTTACAGCCTAACACACTGGTAGCCATTTGATTTGCTGTTCAGGAGTCTCATGGCTTGGGGGTAGAAGCTGTTAAGAAGCCTTTTGGACCTAGACTTGCCGTGCGGTAGCAGAGAGAACAGTCTATGACTAGGGTGGCTGGAGTCTTTGGCAATTTTTTGGGCCTTCCTCTGACACTGCCTGGTATAGAGGTCCTGGATGGCAGGAAGCTTGGCCCCAGTGATATACTGGGCCGTACGCACTACCCTCTGTAGTGCCTTGCGGTCGGAGGCCGAGCAGTTGTCAGGATGCTCTCGATGGTGCAGCTGTATAACTTTTTGAGGATCTGAGGACCCATGCCAAATCTTTTCAGTCTCCTGAGGGGAAATAGGCTTTGTCGTGCCCTCTTCACGACTGTCTTGGTGTGTTTGGACCATGCTAGTTTGTTGGTGATGTGGACACCAAGGAACTTGAAGCTCTCAACCTGCTCCACTACAGCCCCGTCGATGAGAATGGGGCCGTGCTCGGTCCTCCTTTTCCTGTAGTCCACAATCCTCTCCTTTGTCTTGGTCACGTTGAGGGAGAGGTTGTTATCCTGGCATCACACGGCCAGGTCTCTGATCTACTCCCTATAGGCTTTCTCATCGTTGTCGGTGATCAGGCCTACAACTATTGTGTCGTTGGCAAACTTAATGATGGTGTTGGAGTTGTGCTTGGCCATGCAGTCATGGGTGAACAGGGAGTACAGCTGTTGTGATAGCACGCAAGGTTTTTATACAATGAAAAAAATGTAGGCCTATTGCATTTTTAAAACAGGTTCAAAAGCTAAAAAGCAGAAAATGTGAATGTGCTGGAATCTACCAATAAGCTGTTGCAGGAGGACACATCATTACCTCCAGATGTGTCTCCCTGAATGTGGACCGAAGATTAATGTGTGTGTGTGTCATCAGAAATGAGTCACACTATGACATGCTATATGGTGTGCCAATGGTCCAGCCCTGACCCCTCTCTCCCCTTCCTCTCCCCAAAACAAAAACTGTCCCAGCTGAGTTAGTTAAAGCAAACCATGTGACTCAATGACAACACACACAGACACAGAGAGAGAGAGAGAGACACTGAATATACAAAACATTAAGAGCACTCCTCCTCCACCCCTGCCTTTTCCCCTTAGAACAGCCTCAGTTCGTCGGGGCATGGACTCTACAAGGTGTCGAAAGTGTTCCACAGGGATGCTGGCCAATGTTGACTCCACAGCTTCCCACAGTTGTGTCAAGTTGGCTGGATGTCCTTTGGGTGGTGGACCATTCTTGATACACACAGGAAACTGTTGAGCGTGAAAACAGCAGCGTTGCAGTTCTTGACACAAACCATTGTGCCTGGTACCTACTACCATACCCCATTGAAAAGGTACTTAGATTTTTTGTCTTGCCCATTCACCCTCTGAATGGCACACATACACAATCCATGTCTCAATTGTCTCAAAGCTTAAAAATCCATATTTAACCAGTCTCCTCCCCTTCATCTACACTGATTGAAGTGGATTTAACAATTGACATCAATAAGGGATCATAACTTTAATCTGGATTCACCTGGTCAGTCTGTCATGGAAAGAGCAGGTGTCCTTAATGTTTTGTACACTGCATTCGGAAAGTATTCAGACCCCTTGACTTTTTCCACATTTTGTTACGTTACAGCCTTATTCTAAAACGGATGATATAATACCCAATAATGACAAAGCGAAAACAGGTTTTTATAAATGTATTAAAAATACAAAATAGAAATACCTTATTTACATAAGTATTCAGACCCTTTGTTATGAAACTAGAAATTGAGCTCAGGTGCATCCTGTTTCCATTGTTCATCCTTGAGCTGTTTCTACAACTTGATTAGAGTCCACCTGTTGTAAATTCAATTGATTGGAAATTATTTGGAACACACCTGTCTATATAAAGGTCCCACAGTTGACAGTGCATGTCATAGCAAAAACCAAGCCATGAAGTTGAAGGAATTGTCCGTAGAAAAACAATTTAATCAATTTTAGAATAAGGCTGTAACGTAACAAAATGTGGAAAAAGTCAAGGGGTCTGAATACTTTCCGAATGCGGTCGGTCGGTCGGTCGATCGACCGATAGATAGAATAGCGCTGCAGTTACAGCAGGAGAGCTTGTCATATCCCTAGCCAGCTATAATCTCAAATTAAGTCCCCCCTGTGTGTGTGTGTGTGCGCGCGCGCATGTGACAGTGTGTGTGTGTGTGTGTGTGACAGTGTCTGTGTGTGTGCGCATGTGACAGTGTCTGTGTGTGTGTGTGTGTGTGTGTCTGTGTGTGCGCAGTAGCTAGGCCCAATTTAGCATCAGGTCGTCCATAGCACTTAGCCTCCTCCCCCTCTCCTCCCGATGTAAACTCTGCTTCCAGACAGTCAGTGTTTATCAGAACAGCAACAAGACATCCCAGAGAGGATACAGGGGCATCCAGACAGTGAGCAGACACTGGGCCTGCCTGCTAACTGAAACCAAACTAAAGAGTTTCCTTTCAGAACTTCTCCACACCCACACACACATCTTGGATTCTTTCACTTTCCTTCCCTTTATTCTCCATCCCTTCCCAACTGTGACTGAGTTCAAGGTGAAGTCTCAAGGAAAGTGCGCTATAAAAGGGAATAAGTGTTCCATTTGGGACGCTGGTTTGGAACACAGCCCATATCCCCCCCCCCCTCCCCCCTGCTCAGAGACCAAAGGGAAATGGAACCGTTTCTGGATGTCATTACCACAAAGGCTGTGTGTGCATCCCAAATGACACCCTATTCCCTATATAGTGCACTGCTTCTGACCAGAGTCCACTATATAGGGAATAGGGTGCCCTTTGGGATGCAGACTGTGTGTTGGCACCGGATTAGAATACTCAATAGTACGACTGACACACACAGCTCAGAGAATGGACTTCACAGAGCATCCCTAGAGACATGGCAACCCTGTGGTTTAAAACAGAGAAAACTATGGCAACCCTGTGGTTTAAAACAGAGAAAACTATGGCAACCCTGTGGTTTAAAACAGAGAAAACTATGGCAACCCTGTGGTTTAAAACAGAGAAAACTATGGCAATACTGTGGTTTAAAACAGAGAAAACTATGGCAACCCTGTGGTTTAAAACAGAGAAAACTATGGCAATACTGTACTTTTATACTGAGGGAGAATATGGCAATACTGTACTTTTATACTGAGGGAGAATATGGCAATACGGTACTTTTATACTGAGGGAGAATATGGCAATGCTGTACTTTTATACTGAGGGAGAATATGGCAATGCTGTAATTTTATACTGAGGGAGAATATGGCAATACTGTACTTTTATACTGAGAAAAAAACTATTGCAACCCTGTGATTTAAAACCCTAATCCTGAGTATGTCTGTCCTCAACTCAACATCGGACCTGACGAAAATCTCAGGGGGATCGAAATGTTGTCTGTGTGTCTAAATAAGAATTTGATCTTAACTTGACTTGTCTGGTTAAATAAAAGGTTAAATAAATAATAAATAAAGTCTCAATAAATCACAGTTGTAGACATTGCACCTGAACAAGTTGGATGTGTGAGATCTTGACATTTTCACTGAGTAGCCCTGCACTGAGCGGTACTACAGCAAGCAACTGTGCTTTTGAACTGAGCTCAAATCAGTTCAACTGGATGAAGAGCAGCAGGCCTGGTCTGGGATCAGGTCCCCCCCGTCCATTCAGAGCAGCAGGCCTGGTCTGGGATCAGGTCCCCCCTGTCCATTCAGAGCAGCAGACCTGGTCTGGGATCAGGTCCCCCCCGTCCATTCAGAGCAGCAGGCCTGGTCTGGGATCAGGTCCCCCCTGTCCATTCAGAGCAGCAGGCCTGGTCTGGGATCAGGTCCCCCCCGTCCATCATCTTATTCATTATGATCTAAAACAGGGTTTCTTCATCCTGGTCCTGGGGACCCAAAAGGGTGGACACAGCTGATTCAAATGATAAAATCATCAACACGCTTCGATGATTTGAAATCAGGTGGGTAGTGCTGGGGCAAACACTACCATGATTAAGAAACACTAATCTAAAAAAGGCCATCCTGGATGAAAGTAGAGAAGACTTGCAAGGTTGGAGAAACCTGGTCCTGAACTGAGCCAAGGTGAGAGATTGGGATGTGAGAAACCTGGTCCTGAACTGAGCCAAGATGAGAGATGGGGATGTGAGAAACCTGGTCCTGAATGGAGCCAAGATGAGAGATGGGAATGTGAGCTGAAGAGGCACTTCCTCCCTCCCTATTACCTGTCATTACTACCACATGACACAATGCACCTTAAAAAGGGCCAATCAGCAGTTGATACATTAATGTTTGGACTTATTAATTAATGACATGTACCCAATGATTCTTGAAGAATATAACTTATAAATGCCTCATGAGCTTAGTTCAACTGTTGTACCCCATCAGAAACCAAAATAGAAACTTGTTTTACTCCAATGTTTGTAATCAAAGTAAACAAGCACTATATAGCCTCAAAACATGGTTAAAACTATAATTTTGATATCATGGATGCTCCGTCTATGAATTTGAGAGTGGTTGAATTACTCCAGCCTCATCCCTAAGCTTTTTACCGAAACGGGCGGGGAACTCACTTTGTTATTGTTTCTACTACTGATTGCCGCTTTAACATTGGTAAATGACCTTTTTATCATCTCACAGTGAAGCTGACGTGTCAGAAACAGGATATACAGGTTACCAGATAGAATTTCCTATGACGATGTGGAGAATTACAAAATAATTCCACAAGAAAGGAACCTCTCCCCCTCTCTTTATACTAGTGAGCTCTACACAGTTACCTTAGAACCAGAAGAATACCTTTTTCTATTGTTGAGGGTTTTCAAGACAACTATCCAAGGTGACAGAAAAGCTACCTAGCCCAGGTGTACAGGCTTGGTTTACAATGAACAGCAATGGCAGCTAAAAGAACTCTGAAGAATAGGGAGGTTGTGCTGGAGTCTGTTCTAATGGAAGCGCTGCCTACTCCGGACCCCATCTCAGTCTTTCTGTCAAGCCCTTATCTCTTTGTAACTTCCCACTGTCTTATCAGAAAGTGAAAAAAAATCTGAAAGAAGATCAAAAGGAGATTGGTCAATTCTATCTCTTTTTGTTTTTAATAAATACGGAGGAACAGCAGTGAGAGCAAGATGAACCCTCCAAAGAATGGTGGAACCATCCAAAGAATGGTGGAACCCTCCAAAAGAATAGTGGAACCCTCCAAAAGAATAGTGGAACCCTCCAAAAGAATGGTGGAACCCTCCAAAAGAATGGTGGAACCCTCCAAAAGAATAGTGGAACTGAATTAAATGAATTAACCTATGTGATATTAGTGCCCAAAAAGATTTAACCCTATTTTGATCGTAAAATAATAACAACAATTGCCTAGTTGTCAAACCCTAAATTCATGACAATCACTGGTTTAGGTTGCACATCAAAATATCTACAATCATGCATTCGTGCTTGAACATGATGTTAGAATAACATTTTTATTTCTGGAATCATATCGTAGTCTAGTACACTTCTGCATGAAACACTTTGAATAACTTTATAAAACGATGAGGCTACTAATTTGTTCTATTGCGTGACCCCACAGTAATTGTGGTGTGACCAAATCATAGGCTGCCACCAACTGAAAATGTTAGTATGGAGCCCTGTGACTCTGTGACATAGAATAGAACATGTTAGTATGGAGCCCTGTGACTCTGTGACATAGAATAGAACATGTTAGTATGGAGCCCTGTGACTCTGTGACATAGAATATAACATGTTAGTATGGAGCCCTGTGACTCTGTGACATAGAATAGATCATGTTAGTATGGAGCCCTGTGACTCTGTGACATAGAATATAACATGTTAGTATGGAGCCCTGTGACTCTGTGACATAGAATTGAACATGTTAGTATGGAGCCCTGTGACTCTGTGACATAGAATATAACATGTTAGTATGGAGCCCTGTGACTCTGTGACATAGAATAGAACATGTTAGTATGGAGCCCTGTGACTCTGTGACATAGAATAGATCATGTTAGTATGGAGCCCTGTGACTCTGTGACATAGAATATAACATGTTAGTATGGAGCCCTGTGACTCTGTGACATAGAATAGATCATGTTAGTATGGAGCCCTGTGACTCTGTGACATAGAATAGATCATGTTAGTATGGAGCCCTGTGACTCTGTGACATAGAATAGAACATGTTAGTATGGAGCCCTGTGACATAGAATAGAACATGTTAGTATGGAGCCCTGTGACTCTGTGACATAGAATAGAACATGTTAGTATGGAGCCCTGTGACTCTGTGACATAGAATAGAACATGTTAGTATGGAGCCCTGTGACTCTGTGACATAGAATATAACATGTTAGTATGGAGCCCTGTGACATAGAATAGAACATGTTAGTATGGAGCCCTGTGACTCTGTGACATAGAATAGAACATGTTAGTATGGAGCCCTGTGACTCTGTGACATAGAATATAACATGTTAGTATGGAGCCCTGTGACTCTGTGACATAGAATAGATCATGTTAGTATGGAGCCCTGTGACTCTGTGACATAGAATATAACATGTTAGTATGGAGCCCTGTGACTCTGTGACATAGAATAGAACATGTTAGTATGGAGCCCTGTGACTCTGTGACATAGAATAGAACATGTTAGTATGGAGCCCTGTGACTCTGTGACATAGAATAGAACATGTTAGTATGGAGCCCTGTGACTCTGTGACATAGAATAGAACATGTTAGTATGGAGCCCTGTGACTCTATGACATAGAATAGAACATGTTAGTATGGAGCCCTGTGACTCTGTGACATAGAATAGAACATGTTAGTATGGAGCCCTGTGACTCTGTGACATAGAATAGAACATGTTAGTATGGAGCCCTGTGACTCTATGACATAGAATATAACATGTTAGTATGGAGCCCTGTGACTCTGTGACATAGAATAGAACATGTTAGTATGGAGCCCTGTGACTCTGTGACATAGAATAGAACATGTTAGTATGGAGCCCTGTGACTCTGTGACATAGAATAGAACATGTTAGTATGGAGCCCTGTGACTCTGTGACATAGAATAGAACATGTTAGTATGGAGCCCTGTGACTCTGTGACATAGAATAGAACATGTTAGTATGGAGCCCTGTGACATAGAATAGAACATGTTAGTATGGAGCCCTGTGACTCTGTGACATAGAATAGGAACATGTTAGTATGGAGCCCTGTGACTCTATGACATAGAATAGATCATGTGATTAAAGGATCTTTAGGCTCTGCTCTCCTCCACGTATGCAGAACACACACCCTCAAGTCATACATCACAAATTGCTTGTAAAACACTCAAACACCCCACATCACACACGCACACATACTACCCATCACTCATTTTGAAGACTGCTGGTACATAGCAACAAAGACGTCAATGGTCATTTCACACCCAGCCCCACCTCTTTCTCACACACACACAAATGTACAGTGGGGGAAAAAAGTATTTAGTCAGCCACCAATTGTGCAAGTTCTCCCACTTAAAAAGATGAGAGAGGCCTGTTAATTTACTCATCATAGGTACAACGTCAAACTATGACAGACAAATGAGAAAAGAAATTCCAGAAAATCACATTGTAGGATTTTTTTATGAATTTATTTTGCAAATTATGGTGG
>NW_028162302.1:10000-39928 GCF_964263955.1 Coregonus lavaretus | reverse complement strand
ATTGTAAATAAGAATTTGTTCCCTTAACTGCCTAGTTAAATCTCTACACCCCTCCACCTTTCTCTCTCTCAATTTAAAGGATTTTCTCTCTCAATTAAATTTTAGGGCTTTTCTCTCTCTCTCAATTCAATTTTAGGGCTTTTCTCTCTCTCTCAATTCAATTTTAGGGCTTTTCTCTCTCTCTCTCTCTCTCTCTCTCTCTCTCTCTCTCTGTCGTTGGCTTTTATCACCTTTCCTGCTTTTTCTTTCAAATGTTCTTTCTCTTTCTGTCCAATGTACATGGTAAATTTACAATCTGCGTGTGTGTGTGTGTGTCTGTTCTTGTGTGTGTTCAGACGGAGCCCCCCAGCCAGCAGCATGTCCACATCCAGAAGGAGCTGTGGAGGATCCAGGATGTAATGGAGGCCCTCAATAAGAACAAGGCCCAGAGACACGCAGACACACAGGGATACTACGGCTCTACACCCATCTCCAACAAACACAAGAGTGAGGTGAGGACCAGACAAATGCTAGCAAGCACGCACACGGATGGACAGACAGGCACGCGCACACACGCACACACACACACACACACACACACACACGTCGACTAGACTTCCTGGTAGTACAGTATGTAGATGGTTACAGTATCTCACAAAAGTGAGTACACCCCTCACATTTTTGTAAATATTTGAATATATCTTTTCATGTGACAACACTGAAGAAATGACACTTTGCTACTATGTAAAGTAGTGAGTGTACAGCTTGTGTAACAGTGTAAATTTGCTGTCCCCTCAAAATAACACAACACACAGCCATTAATGTCTAAACCGCTGGCAACAAAAGTTTGTACACCCCTAAGTGAAAATGTCAAAATTGGGCCCAAAGTGTCAATATTTTGTGTGGCCACCATCATTTTCCAGCCCTGCCTTAACCCTCTTGGCCATGGAGTTCACCAGAGCTTCACAGGTTGCCACTGGAGTCCTCTTCCACTCCTCCATGACGACATCACGGAGCTGGTGGATGTTAGAGACCTTGCACTCCTCCACCTTCCGTTTGAGGATGCCCCACAGATGCTCAATAGGGTTTAGGTCTGGAGACATGCTTGGCCAGTCCATCACCTTTACCCTCAGCTTCTTTAGCAAGGCAGTGGTCGTCTTGGAGGTGTGTTTGGGATCGTTATCATGGTGGAATACTGCCCTGCGGCCCAGTCTCCGAAGGGAGGGGATCATGCTCTGCTTCAGTATGTCACAGTACATGTTGGCATTCATGGTTCCCTCAATGAACTGTAGCTCCCCAGTGCCGGCAGCACTCATGCAGCCCCAGACCATAACACTCCCACCACCATGCTTGACTGTAGGCAAGACACACTTGTCTTTGTACTCCTCACCTGGTTGCCGCCACACACGCTTGACACCATCTGAACCAAATAAGTGTATCTTGGTCTCATCAGACCACAGGACATGATTCCAGTAATCCATGTCCTTAGTCTGCTTGTCTTCAGCAAACTGTTTGCGGGCTTTCTTGTGCATCATCTTTAGAAGAGGCTTCCTTCTGGGACGACAGCCATGCAGACCAATTTGATGCAGTGTGCGGCGTATGGTCTGAGCACTGACAGGCTGACCCCCCCCCACCCCTTCAACCTCTACAGCAATGCTGGCAGCACTCATACGTCTATTTCCCAAAGACAACCTCTGGATATGACGCTGAGCACGTGCACTCAACTCCTTTGGTCGACCATGGCGAGGCCTGTTCTGAGTGGAACCTGTCCTGTTAAACCGCTGTATGGTCTTGGCCACCGTGCTGCAGCTCAGTTTCAGGGTCTTGGCAATCTTCTTATAGCCCAGGCCATCTTTATGTAGAGCAACAATTCTTTTTTTCAGATCCTCAGAGAGTTCTTTGCCATGAGGTGCCACGTTGAACTTCCAGTGACCAGTATGAGGGAGTGTGAGAGCGATGACACCAAATTTAACACACCTGCTCCCCATTCACACCTGAGACCTTGTAACACTAACGAGTCACATGACACCGGGGAGGGAAAATGGCTAATTGGGCCCTAATTTGGGCATTTTCACTTAGGGGTGTACTCAATTTTGTTGCCAGCGGTTTAGACATTAATGGCTGTGTTTTGAGTTATTTTGAGGGGACAGCAAATTTACACTGTTACACAAGCTGTACACTCACTACTTTACATTGTAGCAAAGTGTCATTTCGTCAGTGTTGTCACATGAAAAGATATACTCAAATATTTACAAAAATGTGAGGGGTGTACTCACTTTTGTGAGATACTGTATATTCAGCAGCCATAGAGGAGGGTTGGACTCTGTGTAAAGCCCTATTGTTGCTCTGCTCTGCTGTGTGACTGGATGTGTCAGTCATTGACTCTGTCCCTACTGTGACTCTGTCTATAACAGGGCTGGCTAGTAGTTACCCCTGTCTATAACAGGGCTGGCTAGCAGTTACCCCTGTCTATAACAGGGCTGGCTAGTAGTTACCCCTGTCTAGAACAGGGCTGGCTAGTAGTTACCCCTGTCTATAACAGGGCTGGCTAGCAGTTACCCCTGTCTATAACAGGGCTGGCTAGCAGTTACCCCTGGGTGTGTACCCGTACCTCACTGGGGGTCATAATCAGGACAGGCGGGACGGGGCTCATGTGTCAACTACCCTATCCTGTGGACTCTCTCTCTCTCTCTCTCTCTCTCTCTCTCTCTCTCTCTCTCTCTCTCTCTCTCTCTACCCCCATCTATCTCAATCTCTCTCTCTCTCTCTCTCTACCCCCATCTATCTCAATCTCTCTCTCTCTACCCCATCTATCTCAATCTCTCTCTCTACCCCTCCATCTATCTCAATCTCTCTCTCTACCCCTCCATCTATCTCAATCTCTCTCTCTCTCTACCCCATCTATCTCAAACTCTCTCTCTCTCTCTCTCTACCCCCATCAATCTCAATCTCTCTCTCTACCCCATCTATCTCAATCTCTGTCTCTACCCCATCTATCTCAATCTCTGTCTCTCCCCCATCTATCTCAATCTCCCCCCCCTTCTCTCTCTCCCCCTCCATCTAGCTCAATCATTTTTATCTGTTCGACAGGGGTGTGTTTGTCTTTCGTCAAATTTTCTTAACTGTGACAAATGATGATGGAAACTGTGTTTTTCAGATAAATGATGATTGCCATGATGTTATCACGTAGGCTAACTATAAAGCTCCACTCCACATTTCATTCTAAATGTCGACCGCTTTGCAGAATCAATTTATTCAACTATAAAAAATAATGTTTATTTGCAGGACAAAGATTGTCCTGACTTTCAAGAATGCCTGAATTGCATCGCCTTGCTTTTCTGGTCGGCTGGATGCAAGTTTCACCATCCAATTATTTCAGATCTACAGGAGTGCAAGTTACACCATGACACGGACCGTGATAATGACTAGAATATGGCAAATATTAGTCTAGTCTATATATTATCCATGCTGGGTTTTGTGGGCTACTTCAGACATGAAACACAGGTGGAAAGGGCAAACAGGCCAATTTATTATTGTGCAAATTGGCTAAATGGATAATCGAAACACTTAAACCACATCATTTTTATTCGACATTCTAGTTTTTTTGTGAAAAGGTTTTCTTTTTTAAGGTGTGACATCATTACATCCAGCTGTTTTTATTGACAACAAGACAGTTAATTGGAAACGCACCATAGCAGGAAATTGTTCCATCTATTATCTGGGCGAACTTTCTAAATGTCAACAAAATATCACTGGACAAGTTAATGGAAACATAGCTAGTGAGTACAACCTGTATAAATAAAGTTGTAATTGTAAAGAAAGGTTCAGGCAGGCAGCTTAATTCTCTTCAAACATTTTATTGCTGCCCCATTTCTGAGACAAGCTCCTTTGTCAAAGCAATGTTGTGTAAATAAAGGTTGAATAACATCTCTAGGAGGAGGTGGAGGACCTCTCAGCACCCCCGAGGCCACCCTTACCCCAGGCCTACGAGCCCAACCCCCCTGCTATACCCCCCCTTCCCTCTCGTGTTACCTCCAGTGGGCGACCGCCACCACCCCGGGGTCCAGAGGACAGGGACAGGAAGGCTGGCCAGAGGAACGGAACACACAGCGTAAGCTGTTGACCTCTGACTAATGGCACCATGACTCAACCCTGCGCTGTCATCCCTCATCATTGCCTGAGCCCTCTTGATTTATTTCAGTGTAATTTTGGTGGACATATTTTGGGATTATTTTCAGTTTTCCTCATCATATTGTTTTTCTTTACCTGCTTTCTTTGTGAATCATCCAGATGTCCACCTTTTCAATTTACTATTTCAATATCATTTTGGTGGACTTGTGGGGTTTCCTTTTTGATTATTTTGAGTTTTCCCTGGATCCTTCCTCGTCATCCATGTGGATGTATTCTTTTGGTAATGTATTATTTCCCTCATCATAAGGACCATCCTGTGTTTGCTGCTGCTGATCATCATCCATCTGATATTAGTTCAGCTTGCTTTGGGAATCATCCACATTTGTGTTTGTTTGTTTTGTTTGTGTTGATTGGTTTCTGTCTTTTTGGAGGTTATTTCAGTTCACTTGACTGGTTTTGTTTGTATTATACGGTTGGTTGGTTTGTTGTCCTCTCATTTTGAGCTTAGTGAAACGTTATGAATACCACTGTCCATTTCCTTTGCAGATCATTGACATTTGTCTTTTTGATTTAAAGTTATCAGCATGTCTTCACTGTGAATCATTCCTTTACCCATACTCTCATGTCAGTGTGTACTGAGATCTCTTTCCTCATGTATCAGTAAGTATACTGACCTCTCTCCTCTCCTCCTCTAAGGTCCTGATCTCTCTCTCCTCTCCTCCTGTAAGGACCTCTCTCTTCTCCCCATGTAGGGTCCTGATCTCTCTCTCTCTCCTCTCCCCATGTAAGGTCCTGATCTCTCTCTCCTCTCCCCCTGTAGGGTCCTGATCTCTCTCTCTCTCTCCTCTCCCCCTGTAGGGTCCTGATCTCTCTCCTCTCCCCCTGTAAGGTCCTGATCTCTCTCTCTCCTCTCCCCCTGTAGGGTCCTGATCTCTCTCTCTCTCCTCTCCCCCTGTAGGGTCCTGATCTCTCTCTCTCCTCTCTCCCTGTAGGGTCCTGATCTCTCTCTCTCTCTCTCTCTCTTCTCCCCCTGTAGTGTCCTGATCTCTCTCTCTCCTCTCCTCCTGTAAGGTCCTGACCTCTCTCTCCTCTCCCCCTGTAGGGTCCTGATCTCTCTCTCTCCTCTCCCCCTGTAGGGTCCTGATCTCTCTCTCTCTCCTCTCCCCCTGTAGGGTCCTGATCTCTCTCCTCTCCCCCTGTAAGGTCCTGATCTCTCTCTCTCCTCTCCCCCTGTAGGGTCCTGATCTCTCTCTCTCTCCTCTCTCCCTGTAGGGTCCTGATCTCTCTCTCTCTCCTCTCCCCCTGTAAGGTCCTGACCTCTCTCTCCTCTCCCCCTGTAGGGTCCTGATCTCTCTCTCTCTCTCCTCTCCCCCTGTAGGGTCCTGATCTCTCTCTCTCTCCTCTCCCCCTGTAGGGTCCTGATCTCTCTCCTCTCCCCCTGTAAGGTCCTGATCTCTCTCTCTCCTCTGCCCCTGTAGGGTCCTGATCTCTCTCTCTCTCCTCTCCCCCTGTAGGGTCCTGATCTCTCTCCTCTCCCCCTGTAAGGTCCTGATCTCTCTCTCTCCTCTCCCCCTGTAGGGTCCTGATCTCTCTCTCTCTCCTCTCCCCCTGTAGGGTCCTGATCTCTCTCTCTCTCCTCTCTCCCTGTAGGGTCCTGATCTCTCTCTCTCTCTCTCCTCCCCCTGTAGCGTCCTGATCTCTCTCTCTCCTCTCCTCCTGTAAGGTCCTGACCTCTGTCTCCTCTCCCCCTGTAGGGTCCTGATCTCTCTCTCCTCTCCCCCTGTAGCATCCTGATCTCTCTCCTCTCCCCCTGTAGCGTCCTGATCTCTCTCTCTCCTCTCCTCCTGTAAGGTCCTGACCTCTGTCTCCTCTCTCCCTGTAGGGTCCTGACTACAGGCTGTATAAGAGTGAACCAGAGTTGACCACCGTTACAGAGGTGGATGAAACCAACGGAGAGGACAGATCAGAACAGTCTGACAGAGACCCAGCGAACACCAAAGGTACACACACACAGACACACACACACACGCACACACACACACACACACACACACACACACACACATACACACACACACACACACACACAGACACACACTGAGACCAGAGACCCTTCAAACACCAAAGATAAATTACACGCATCAAAAATAATGGATCACTGGGTGAAGGTGCTACGTTACATCAGCTTGCTGCTCTCAGTTTGAAAATAGCCACACTATTGTACAGCTAATAACAAGATCATTGGTTTTATACCAATTTTCTGTATAAAATATATGTAATCAGAGCATAAATGTCTCAATTTGAATTTTCTTGAAAAGCTGAGAGTGCTATTATATGATACAATATCAGTACTTGTTGCATTTACAACTTGTCTAAGTCCTATCATCTACTGATTTGAATGTAATGTTGTCATATTGTCAGTTAATTAGAAAAATTGATGGGATCATTCCTTTAAAATGGTCTAGCTAGCTAGCTAACAAACATACAGTGCAGATACATTCTTAAAAGTCATTATTTTACACAATATGTTATCACAGCACTGGCAAACCATGGTTGACCAACTCCCTGACCAAAATGGCTGACCTTTTATCCCATCATAAGAAGGTTCATGTCCATTCTAGTATTCTAATTCCTAATTATATGTGTAGAAGAATCTCATCTCTCTCAGACAGACCTGCAAGTCTCACTGTTACCACGATAACGGCCCGCCCTTTAAAGGGTCAGCTGAAAATGTTTGTCTCACCTGACTCCAACATCTGAGGGTACTGTGTACTTGATTGACCAGGGAACACCCCAAAAACCTTTTGTTTATGAACTTTTAGTCATTTCTTATCATAAAAACACTCCTCCTCAAAATATTTCAATTGTGCTCCTAAATGTATTTGTGTGCTCCTACATGATTGGTTTCTGTCTTTTTGGAGGTTATTTCAGTTCACTTGACTGGTTTTGTTTTGTATTTATACGGTTGGTTGGTTTGTTGTCCTCTCATTTTGAGCTTAGTGAAACGTTATGAATACTACTGTCCATTTCCTTTGCAGATCATGGACATTTGTCTTTTTGATTTAAAGTTATCAGCATGTCTTCACTGTGAATCATTCCTTTACCCATACTCTCATTGTGCTCCTAAATGTATTTGTGCGCTCCTAAATTTTTCAAACTTTGACAGTCGCATAAATATATTCAGCTGTGTGTCACAATTGCAACAACTGTGTGACTTGGTTACGGAACGTTAGTTATTTCTAACTGGACGCTCTGCTACCCCTTCTGTTCTCCCTCCAGGAATGTCGTACCCCGTTGGCATCGTTCCCCCCAGAACCAAATCTCCCAACATGCCAGAGTCTTCCAGCATCACCTCCTACGTCACCCTGAGGAGGGGAGGGAGGCCAGACCCGCGCATGGTGAGTACGTCTATGACGTGTGTGGACATCAATATAGTTTATGAAGTGGATATTAGATCACTATATCCAAAGGCTAAGTGGAATTGGTTAATGGGTGATTGTAGAGAACCACAATGGAAACTACTACACTACTGAGAGTGCAAGAGGTAATTAATTCATAATACAGAATGGCAGGCTGGTAAACAGCCAATACAGTAGGTGGTGGCAATACACTAATAGGTTGTAGTCTGCCATAAAACCTTCAAGAAGAAGAAGAAGGCGCAAGAGAAAATAATAACTATTTGATGCTGTGTGTGACTGCTGTTGCCTCCCGAGTGGCGCAGTGGTCTAAGGCAGTGGCTGTGCCACTAGAGATCCTGGTTCGAATCCAGGCTCTGTTGTAGCTGGCCGTGACCGGGAGACGCATGGGGCGGCGCACAATTGGCCCAGGGTAGGGGAGGGAATGGCCGGCAGGGATGTGGCTCAGTTGGTAGAGCATGGCGTTTGCCAGGGTTGTGGATTTGATTCCCACGGGGGGCCAGTATGAAAAAAATGTATGCACTCACTAACTGTAAGTCACTCTGGATAAGAGCGTCTGCTAAATGACTCAAATGTTTTAAAAAATGAAAATGTATCAGCCGTGTCTATGTGTTTGACTAAAACTGGCTCTCCTTCAACGCCATGGAGTGCAAAGGTATTACGGTCGCTGACCTTTCAGCACCAAGAGCCTGTCGCTGTTGTTATTGGTGATCGTGGTGTTGGCTACCATAAGTTGTGTAAACAGTGCCTTATTTTATGCTGTGTGTCATGTTTAGGGTGACCACATTTTTAAATAGCCAAATGCGGGACAACAGGATGATTTTGCGGGACATTTAGTAGTAGCACCCCCCCCCCCATTTGGTGAAGCAGAAAGGAGAGACCAGGTGTGGCCGTTTTATTATCAGGGAATACTTTTGCCAAGGAAACATTTCTGGTTGGTCTCAGGGAATGTAAAACATTTAGGAAGGGAGACTTTTAAAACGGGATTAAGTGAAGTAGCAGCAAATATGTTGAATGAGCAACTAATGAGCATGGAGAACCCCACAAGTTGGATGAAAATACCTTTATTTTTCAGTCTAATACGGCTATTTACTTACTTTTGTAGCTCTTCGTCAGAAGCACCCTGTTGTACGTTGTTAGGTCTACTGTCCTCTTCAAGTTTAGCTGGAATTTAGGCCGAAAGGATTTGAGAAATATGATTGGTTGACGATAGGCCTATGCAGTGCTTAATTTGTAAATCGGGAGGTTCCAGAACACATAGTGAGAGGGGGGTTATCCGGGGGGCTCTGAGGAAAAAAGTGACAAACAACGTAGCAGCATAGAAGACCGAGTAAACAGCCCAGTAGCCTCCTATCTATGGTGGTGAAATGGACAGCACTCTCCCAGTAGCCTCCTATCTATGGTGGTGAAATGGACAGCACTCTCCCAGTAGCCTCCTATCTATGGTGGTGAAATGGACAGCACTCTCCCAGTAGCCTCCTATCTATGTTGGTGAAATGGACAGCACTCTCATAGTAGCCTACTATCTATGGTGGTGAAATGGACAGCACTCTCATAGTAGCCTACTATCTATGGTGGTGAAATGGACAGCACTCTCCCAGTAGCCTACTAGCTATGGTGGTGAAATGGACAGCACTCTCCCAGTAGCCTACTATCTATGGTGGTGAAATGGACAGCACTCTCCCAGTAGCCTCCTATCTATGGTGGTGAAATGGACAGCACTCTCCCAGTAGCCTCCTATCTATAGTGGTGAAATGGAAAGCATTCTCCCAGTAGCCTACTATCTATGGTGGTGAAATGGACAGCACTCTCCCAGTAGCCTCCTATCTATGGTGGTGAAATGGACAGCACTCTCCCAGTAGCCTACTATCTATGGTGGTGAAATGGACAGCACTCTCCCAGTAGCCTCCTATCTATGGTGGTGAAATGGACAGCACTCTCCCAGTAGCCTCCTATCTATGGTGGTGAAATGGACAGCACTCTCCCAGTAGCCTACTATCTATGGTGGTGAAATGGACAGCACTCTCCCAGTAGCCTACTATCTATGGTGGTGAAATGGACAGCACTCTCCCAGTAGCCTCCTATCTATGGTGGTGAAATGGACAGCACTCTCCCAGTAGCCTACTATCTATGGTGGTGAAATGGACAGCACTCTCCCAGTAGCCTACTATCTATGGTGGTGAAATGGACAGCACTCAACTAGTAGCCTCCTATCTATGGTGGTGAAATGGACAGCACTCTCCCAGTAGCCTACTATCTATGGTGGTGAAATGGACAGCACTCTCCCAGTAGCCTCCTATCTATAGTGGTGAAATGGACAGCACTCTCCCAGTAGCCTCCTATCTATGGTGGTGAAATGGACAGCACTCTCCCAGTAGCCTACTATCTATGGTGGTGAAATGGACAGCACTCTCCCAGTAGCCTACTATCTATGGTGGTGAAATGGACAGCACTCTCCCAGTAGCCTCCTATCTATGGTGGTGAAATGGACAGCACTCTCCCAGTAGCCTACTATCTATGGTGGTGAAATGGACAGCACTCTCCCAGTAGCCTACTATCTATGGTGGTGAAATGGACAGCACTCTCCCAGTAGCCTCCTATCTATGGTGGTGAAATGGACAGCACTCTCCCAGTAGCCTACTATCTATGGTGGTGAAATGGACAGCACTCTCCCAGTAGCCTACTATCTATGGTGGTGAAATGGACAGCACTCTCCTAGTAGCCTCCTATCTATGGTGGTGAAATGGACAGCACTCTCCCAGTAGCCTACTATCTATGGTGGTGAAATGGACAGCACTCTCCCAGTAGCCTCCTATCTATAGTGGTGAAATGGACAGCACTCTCCCAGTAGCCTCCTATCTATGGTGGTGAAATGGACAGCACTCTCCCAGTAGCCTACTATCTATGGTGGTGAAATGGACAGCACTCTCCCAGTAGCCTACTATCTATGGTGGTGAAATGGACAGCACTCTCCCAGTAGCCTCCTATCTATGGTGGTGAAATGGACAGCACTCTCCCAGTAGCCTACTAGCTATGGTGGTGAAATGGACAGCACTCTCCCAGTAGCCTCCTATCTATGGTGGTGAAATGGACAGCACTCTCCCAGTAGCCTACTATCTATGGTAGTGAAATGGACAGCACTCTCCCAGTAGCCTCCTATCTATGGTGGTGAAATGGACAGCACTCTCCCAGTAGCCTACTATCTATGGTGGTGAAATGGACAGCACTCTCCCAGTAGCCTACTATCTATAGTGGTGAAATGGACAGCACTCTCCCAGTAGCCTCCTATCTATGGTGGTGAAATGGACAGCACTCTCCCAGTAGCCTCCTATCTATAGTGGTGAAATGGACAGCACTCTCCCAGTAGCCTACTATCTATGGTGGTGAAATGGACAGCACTCTCCCAGTAGCCTACTATCTATGGTGGTGAAATGGACAGCACTCTCCTAGTAGCCTCCTATCTATGGTGGTGAAATGGACAGCACTCTCCCAGTAGCCTCCTATCTATGGTGGTGAAATGGACAGCACTCTCCCAGTAGCCTACTATCTATGGTGGTGAAATGGACAGCACTCTCCCAGTAGCCTCCTATCTATGGTGGTGAAATGGACAGCACTCTCCCAGTAGCCTACTATCTATGGTGGTGAAATGGACAGCACTCTCCCAGTAGCCTACTATCTATGGTGGTGAAATGGACAGCACTCTCCCAGTAGCCTCCTATCTATGGTGGTGAAATGGACAGCACTCTCCCAGTAGCCTCCTATCTATGGTGGTGAAATGGACAGCACTCTCCCAGTAGCCTACTATCTATGGTGGTGAAATGGACAGCACTCTCATAGTAGCCTACTATCTATGGTGGTGAAATGGACAGCACTCTCCCAGTAGCCTACTATCTATGGTGGTGAAATGGACAGCACTCTCCCAGTAGCCTCCTATCTATAGTGGTGAAATGGACAGCACTCTCCCAGTAGCCTACTATCTATGGTGGTGAAATGGACAGCACTCTCCCAGTAGCCTCCTATCTATGGTGGTGAAATGGACAGCACTCTCCCAGTAGCCTCCTATCTATGGTGGTGAAATGGACAGCACTCTCCTAGTAGCCTACTATCTATGGTGGTGAAATGGACAGCACTCTCCCAGTAGCCTCCTATCTATGGTGGTGAAATGGACAGCACTCTCCCAGTAGCCTACTATCTATGGTGGTGAAATGGACAGCACTCTCATAGTAGCCTCCTATCTATAGTGGTGAAATGGACAGCACTCTCCCAGTAGCCTACTAGCTATGGTGGTGAAATGGACAGCACTCTCCCAGTAGCCTACTATCTATGGTGGTGAAATGGACAGCACTCTCCCAGTAGCCTCCTATCTATGGTGGTGAAATGGACAGCACTCTCCCAGTAGCCTCCTATCTATGGTGGTGAAATGGACAGCACTCTCCCAGTAGCCTACTAGCTATGGTGGTGAAATGGACAGCACTCTCCCAGTAGCCTACTATCTATGGTGGTGAAATGGACAGCACTCTCCCAGTAGCCTCCTATCTATGGTGGTGAAATGGACAGCACTCTCCCAGTAGCCTCCTATCTATAGTGGTGAAATGGACAGCACTCTCCCAGTAGCCTCCTATCTATGGTGGTGAAATGGACAGCACTCTCCCAGTAGCCTCCTATCTATGGTGGTGAAATGGACAGCACTCTCCTAGTAGCCTCCTATCTATGGTGGTGAAATGGACAGCACTCTCCCAGTAGCCTACTATCTATGGTGGTGAAATGGACAGCACTCTCCCAGTAGCCTCCTATCTATAGTGGTGAAATGGACAGCACTCTCCCAGTAGCCTCCTATCTATGGTGGTGAAATGGACAGCACTCTCCCAGTAGCCTACTATCTATGGTGGTGAAATGGACAGCACTCTCCCAGTAGCCTCCTATCTATGGTGGTGAAATGGACAGCACTCTCCCAGTAGCCTACTATCTTGTCTACAATGCTTGCTGCCACTAAATGTGCTTTGGTTCAAAAACCTTTTTTCTTAGGGCTTTTTGTTGTTGTCTTTTTACGTCGGAGGCAGAGGACATTACTGTACATTCCACTGTTTCATCCATCCAGTCTCTTCTACAACCAACATTCCTACGTTTTTGCATGTTGTACAGCCCAGCTTTGAATTTGAATTTGAAAGTTTGGACACACCTACTCATTCCAGGCTTTATTTTTTACTATTTCCTTCATTGTAGAATAATAGTGAAGACATCAGAACTATGAAATAACACATATGGAATCATGTAGTAACCAAAAAAAGTGTTAAAACAAATCTAAATATATTTTATATTTGAGATTCTTCAAAGTAGCCACCCTTTGCCATGATGACAGCACACACACACACACACACACACACACACACACACACACACACACACACACACACACACACACACACACACACACACACACACACACACACTGTGTCTAGGGTGGGACTGTGACTCATGCTCTCCAACAGGGCTGGAATTAAATAAAGCAAACCTTGATTTATACACACAGTTCTAAGTACCGAAGCACTCCAGTTAAAACTACTCACCATGTTATCAGGCTAGTTGTGGGTGACAGGGTGTGGCTGACTTCTGTCTGTGCCCACTTTTCCTGTGTGCCAGCTGTATGTGCGTGTCTGTGCGTGCGTGCGTGTGGGTGTGGCGCATGGGTGTGGTGAGTGTGTGTGTGTGTGTGTGGGTGGTGAGTGTGTGTGTGTGTGTGTGTGTGTGTGGGTGTGGTGAGTGTGTGTGGGTGTGTGTGTGGTGAGTGTGTGTGTGTGTGTGTGTGTGTGTGTGTGTGTGTGTGTGTGTGTGGTGAGTGTGTGTGTGTGTGTGTGTGTGTGTGTGTGTGTGTGTGTGTGTGTGTGTGTGTGTATGTGGTGAGTGTGTGTGTGTGTGTATGTGGTGAGTGAGTGTGTGTGAGTGTGTGTGTGTATGTGGTGAGTGTGTGTGTGTGTGTATGTGGTGAGTGTGTGAGTGTGTGTGTGTGTGTGTGTGTGTGTGTGTGTGTGTGTGTGTGTGTGTGTGTGTGTGTGTGTGTGTGTGTGTGTGTGTGTGTGTGTGTGTGTGTGTGTGGTGAGTGTGTGAGCTGCTACCCGACAGCACACACACACACTCACCGGTCCCTGTAGGCTGTGGTCTATTTCAGCCACATAGCCTGCAGTGCTAGGAGCTACGAGTGTGTCTCAGTCTGTCTCCGTTGGGCCGAGAGGAGACCCAGTGAGTGGTTCTGACAGCAGGCCGTTGGGCCCTCCTCAGGGCCAGGACCCGGTCCAGGGCACACACACACACACAGCTCAGTCCCTCCAGGCCCCAACCCCTCTAGCACGGAACAGGCCTGGGAGTGAACTTCTCAGAGTTGACATCATCAGCCATTCCTTACCGCAGGAGATCACAGGCATTAGCATCATCCCTGTGTGTGTGTGTGTGGCAGACGCAGGATGAGTGTACTGTGACTCTCTCTGTCTCTCTCTAACCATGTCTCTCCCTCTTTCTCTCCACCCTATAGGAGCGACCCCATAGTGCGGTGGAGCAGCTGTGTGGTGGGGCTGTGGAGAAGGAGAGTGGCAGACCCAGGATGAGTGTACTGTGACTCTCTCTGTCTCTCTCTAACCATGTCTCTCCCTCTTTCTCTCCACCCTATAGGAGCGACCCCATAGTGCGGTGGAGCAGCTGTGTGGTGGGGCTGTGGAGAAGGAGAGTGGCAGACGCAGGATGAGTGTACTGTGACTCTCTCTGTCTCTCTCTAACCATGTCTCTCCCTCTTTCTCTCCACCCTATAGGAGCGACCGCATAGTGCGGTGGAGCAGCTGTGTGGTGGGGCTGTGGAGAAGGAGAGTGGCAGACCCAGGATGAGTGTAGAGGAGCAGCTGGAGAGGATCAGGAGACACCAACAGGGGGCGCTAAGAGAGAAGAAGAAAGGGCTTCACATCCTGGCAGGAAGTAGCTGCAACAGCCAGCAGGACAACGCCACACACAGCCACAGTACCGCGTCAACACCATCACGCAGCCCCTCGTTCACCAAGGAGAACCCCTTCCGCAGCATGCAGGTAGGTACACAAAGAGTCACAGGTACAGTGCTGCAGGATTGGAAACAATGTATTATATTAAATACAGTCCAAGTCGGAAGTAGAGTACATTTCTGATTTAAACCATTTTTAAATTGACTCCAAACCCTGCGGTGCCAAACCTCAGAACAGACACACACAGACGGGTTCACGGAGATAAAGTGTTGCTGTATTCCAGCAGAACCGTCGTCAGCGTGGCGAGGTGATGAGCAGTGACATCCTGGAGTTGGAGGCGTCACTCAGAGAACAGGAAGTGGTCAGAGAGCAGGAGACGCCGGCCGAGGAGATAGCACGCCTTAAAGAGGCCACACACACTGACCACTACAACATGGACAGAGAGGTACGTATGGATGAGCCTCCCCTCTGAGCCTGGTTCCTCTCTAGGTTTCTTCCATCTGAGGAGTTTTGCTGGCCGGTGTGCATCTGCTTGTTCTTAGGCGTCTAGGCTGAATTACTGTAAGCACTTTTTGACAAGTGCTTTATCTGTTCTCTCTCTAGCTGTCAGTCCCTGAGAAGGTGTTGATTCCAGAGCGTTATGTGGAGTCAGATCCAGAGGAGGCTCTCAGTCCAGAGCAGGAGGCTGACAAACAGAAGAAAGTGGACCGCATCAAAGCCCTCATCGCCAAAAACAGGTAGCTAACCCCCCACCCACCAAGACCTACTGTATACCATACGCTCAGCAGTACAGACCTGTTCCATTCAGTGGTCTAACTGTAGTCTCAGGAAATGGGGATCATCCAACCACAACCTCTATCAACCTGCAAGAAGAAGAATACTTGACCTCCATTTATTTTTCGAAAACAAAAAAAAATGGAGACACGGAAGTCTGTGTGTCTTTCTGTTCTTTTCACAATCTGTCTGAAAGGTAATTAATTCCAGCTGGTCAGGGTTGGTATTTACCAGTGGACAGGGTTGGTATTTACCAGTGGACAGGGTTGGTATTTACCAGTGGACAGGGTTGGTATTTACCAGTGGACAGGGTTGGTATTTACCAGCTGGTCAGGGTTGGTATTTACCAGTGGACAGGGTTGGTATTAACCAGCTGGTTAGGGTTGGTATTTACCAGTGGACAGGGTTGGTATTTACCAGCTGGTCAGGGTTGGTATTTACCAGTGGACAGGGTTGGTATTTACCAGCTGGTCAGGGTTGGTATTTACCAGTGGACAGGGTTGGTATTAACCAGCTGGTCAGGGTTGGTATTTACCAGTGGACAGGGTTGGTATTTACCAGTGGACAGGGTTGGTATTTACCAGCTGGTCAGGGTTGGTATTTACCAGTGGACAGGGTTGGTATTAACCAGCTGGTTAGGGTTGGTATTTACCAGTGGACAGGGTTGGTATTTACCAGCTGGTCAGGGTTGGTATTTACCAGTGGACAGGGTTGGTATTTACCAGCTGGTCAGGGTTGGTATTTACCAGTGGACAGGGTTGGTATTAACCAGCTGGTCAGGGTTGGTATTTACCAGTGGACAGGGTTGGTATTTACCAGTGGACAGGGTTGGTATTTACCAGTGGACAGGGTTGGTATTAACCAGCTGGTCAGGGTTGGTATTTACCAGTGGACAGGGTTGGTATTTACCAGTGGACAGGGTTGGTATTTACCAGCTGGTCAGGGTTGGTATTTACCAGTGGACAGGGTTGGTATTAACCAGCTGGTCAGGGTTGGTATTTACCAGTGGACAGGGTTGGTATTAACCAGCTGGTCAGGGTTGGTATTTACCTGCTGGTCAGGGTTGGTATTTACCAGTGGACAGGGTTGGTATTAACCAGCTGGTCAGGGTTGGTATTTACCAGCTGGTCAGGGTTGGTATTTACCAGTGGACAGGGTTGGTATTAACCAGCTGGTCAGGGTTGGTATTTACCAGTGGACAGGGTTGATATTAACCAGCTGGTCAGGGTTGGTATTTACCAGTGGACAGGGTTGGTATTAACCAGCTGGTCAGGGTTGGTATTTACCAGCTGGTCAGGGTTGGTATTTACCAGTGGACAGGGTTGGTATTAACCAGCTGGTCAGGGTTGGTATTTACCAGCTGGTCAGGGTTGGTATTTACCAGTGGACAGGGTTGGTATTAACCAGCTGGTCAGGGTTGGTATTTACCAGTGGACAGGGTTGGTATTAACCAGCTGGACAGTTCACAGCACATAGTGTGACCTGTGTTCCCTCCAGATCCAGCTGTAGCTGGCTATCAGGACATTTATTTGTTACGATATTTGATTTATAAAACATACTTTTTTTGTGTCCTGGGGTAATTGTGTTTTGTGCAAATGCAATATATTTCTGTGTTCTGTTTCTCCAGTATGCAGAATGTGCTCTCTCCTCCTGATGTGGTGCTGAGCCCTGAGGAGGAAACTGAGGAGGCCACAGTGTGTCCTAACCCTAACTCTCTCTCTCTCTCTGTCTCTGTCTCTGTGTCTGTCTCTGTGTCTGTCTCTGTCTCTGTCTCTGTCTCTCTCTCTGTCTCTGTCTGTCTCTGTCTCTCTCTCTGTCTCTGTCTTTCTCTCTGTCTCTCTCTCTGTCTCTCTCTCTGTCTCTCTCTCTGTCTCTCTCTTTGTCTCTGTCTCTGTCTCTGTCTCTCTGTCTCTCTCTGTCTCTGTCTCTGTCTCTGTCTCTGTCTCTCTCTCTGTCTCTGTCTCTGTCTCTCTGTCTCTGTCTCTGTCTCTGTCTCTGTCTCTGTGTCTGTCTCTGTGTCTGTGTCTGTCTCTCTCTCTCTCTCTCTCTCTCTCTCTCTCTCTCTCTCTCTCTCTCTCCCCCCCAGTATGCAGAATGTGCTCTCTCCTCCTGGTCCAGAGAAGGAGGATGAGGAGGAGGCCACAGCTCAGGATCAGGAGAAAATGATCAACATATCCTATGAACTGGCTGCTGAGGCCTCCAAACGCAGCAAGCTGGTGGCAGGTACAGTACAGCACAGTATAACAGTACAGCACAGGATCATAAAGGACAGGATAGTTTAGTACAGCACAGTGTAACATTACAGAACAGTACACCACTGTACACTACACTACAGTACAGTACAGTATTGTATAGAACATTCTACAACATCTCCTACGACCACTAGCCAACCCCCGCCCAGTACCCTGCCCTGAACTTCAGTCACTGTCACTAGCCGGCTACCACCCGGTTAATCTACCATACACCTTAGTGGCTGCTGCCCTATGTACAGTTGAAGTCGGAAGTTTACATACACTTAGGTTGGAGTCATTAAAACTCGTTTTTCATCCACTCCACAAATTTCTTGTTAACAAACTATAGTTTTGGCAAGTCGGTTAGGACATCTACTTTGTGCATGACACAAGTCATTTTTCCAACAATTGTTTACAGACAGATTATTTCACTGTATCACAATTCCAGTGGGTCAGAAGTTTATATACACTAAGTTGACTGTGCCTTTAAACAGCTTGGAAAATTCCAGAAAATCATGGCTTTAGAAGCTTCTGATAGGCTAATTGACATCATTTGAGTCAATTGGAGGTGTACCTGTGGATGTATTTCAAGGCCTACCTTCAAACTCAGTGCCTCTTTGCTTGACATCATGGGAAAAAATCAAAAGAAATCAGCCAAGACCTCAGAAAAAAAATGGTAGACCTCCACAAGTCTGGTTCATCATTGGGTGCAATTTCCAAACACCTGAAGGTACCATGTTCATCTGTACAAACAATATAAACACCATGGGACCACGCAGCCGTCACACCGCTCAGGAAGGAGATGCGTTCTGTCTCCTAGAGATGAACATACTTTGGTGCGAAAAGTGCAAATCAATCTCAGAACAACAGCAAAGGACCTTGTGAAGATGCTGGAAGGAACAGGTACAAAAGTATCTATATCCACAGTAAAACGAGTCCTATATCGACATAACCTGAAAGGCCGCCCAGCAAGGAAGAAGCCACTGCATCAAAACCGCCATAAATAAACCAGACTACGGTTTGCAACTGCATATGGGGACAAAGATTGTACTTTTTGGAGAAATGTCCTCTGGTCTGATGAAACAAAAATAGAACTGTTTGGCCATAATGACCATCATTATGTTTGGAGGAAAAAGGGGGTGCTTGCAAGCCAAAGAACACCATCCCAACCGTGAAGCACGGGGGTGGCAGCATCATGCTGTGGGGGTGCTTTGCTGCAGGAGGGACTGGTGCACTTCACAAAATAGATGGCATCATGAAGAAGGAAAATGATGTGGATATATTGAAGCAACGTCTCGACATCAGTCCGGAAGTTAAAGCTTGGTCGCGAATGGGTCTTCCAAATGGACAATGATCCAAAGCATACTTCCAAAGTTGTGGCAAAATGACTTAAGGACAACAAAGTCAAGGTATTGGAGTGGCCATCACAAAGCCCTGACCTCAATCCTATAGAACGTTTGTGGGCAGAACTGAAAAAGCGTATGCGAGCAAGGAGGCCTACAAACCTGACTCAGTTACACCAGCTCTGTCAGGAGGAATGGGCCAAAATTCACCCAACTTATTGTGGAAAGCTTGTGGAAGGCTACCCGAAACGTTTGACCCAAGTTAAACAATTTAAAGGCAATGCTACCAAATACTAATTGAGTGTATGTAAACTTCTGACCCACTGGGAATGTGATGAAAGAAATAAAAGCTGAAATAAAGCTCGGGCGGCAGGTAGCTTAGTGGTTAAGAGCGTTATGCCAGTAATCGAAAGGTCGCTGGTTCTAATCCCTGAGCCGACTAGGTGAAAAATCTGTCGATGTGCCCTTGAGCAAGGCACTTAACCCTAATTGCTCCTGTAAGTCGCTCTGGATAAGAGTGTCTGCTAAATGTAAATAAATCATTCTCTCTACTATTATTCTGACATTTCACATTCTTAAAATAAAGTGGTGATCCTAACTGACCTAAAACAGGGAATTTTTACCAGGATTAAATGTCAGGAATTGTGAAAAACTGAGTTGAAATGTATTTGGCGAAGGTGTATGTAAACTTCCGACTTCAACTGTATACAGTCATGGAACAGGTCACTTTAATAATGTTAACTATTGCTGTTATTCAGATACTGTATACTACATATTATAAACTGGGTGGTTCGAGCCCTGAATGCTGATTGGCTGACAGCCGTGGTATATCAGACCGTATACCACGGGTATGACAAAACACAGTTTATAATAGCAATAAGGCAACTCTGGGGTTTGTGGTATATGGCCAATATACCACAGCTAAGGGCTGTATCCAGGCACTCCGCATTGCGTGGCGCTTAAGAACAGCCCTTAGCCGTGGTATATTGGCCATATACCACACCCCCTCGGGCCTTATTACTTAATTATATCCATATACTGTCCATATTGTATATACAGCCCATCACATATTTATATATATTTATATTTATACTCCGGACTCCGACATTGCTCGTCCTAATATTTCTATATTTCTTAATTCCATTCTTTTACTTTTAGATTAGTCAATCAATGAAATTGTATTTATAAAGCACTTTTTACATAAGCAGATGTTACAAAGTGCTGTACAGAAACCCAGCCTAAAACCCCAAACAGCAAGCAATGTAGAAGCACGGTGGCTAGGAAAAACTCCCTAGAAAGGCAGAAACCTAGGAAGAAACCTAGAAGAACCAGGCTCTGATGGGTGGCCAGTCCCCTCCTTGCTGTGCCGGGTGGAGATTATATCAGTACATGGCCATTAAGGCCTGATTTTTCTCCAAGATGTTCAAACATTCATAGATGACCAGCAGGGTCAAATAATAATCACAGTGGGTGTAGAGATTGCAACAGGTCAGTACATCAGGAGTAAATGTCACTTGGCTTTTCATAGCCGGGCATTTAGAGGTTGAAATAGCAGGTGCGGTAGAGAGAGAGAGAGAGTTGAAAACAGCAGGTCTGGGACAGGGTAGCACGTCCGGTGAACAGGTCAGGGTTCCATAGCCGCAGGCAGAAGAGTTGAAACTGGAGCAGCAGCACGACCAGGTGGACTGGGTACAGCAAGGAGTCATCAGGCCAGGTAGTCCTGAGGCATGGTCCTAGGGCTCAGGTCCTCTTGGAGGGGAGGGAGAGAGGGAGTATATAGTGTGTATTGTTGTGTATTGTTAGATATTACTGCACTGTTGGAGCTAGAAACACAAGCATTTCGCTACACCCGCAATAACATCTGCTAAATATGTGTGTGACCAATACAATTTGATATGATTTGGAGCTGGTTGCCGAGGCATCCAGACACACAACATAGGACACGACAGGAGAAGAACAACACAGCTTAGCAATTTGTCACATTTTGTTCAAATTATGCAATCAATTCATGCTGCTTGTATGGCTTCATATTTCCTTCATCGAATGTTATATGCCACAGGATATAACATTGATTTATTCACATGACATAACATGCATAACAGTATATATTTGTTTATTTGATTTACATCATTGATTTGCTTGACTTGTTTTGTCATTCATTAACTTTTGTTGTTGTTGTTGAAAGAATGAAATAAGTAATGTACACAACTTGTTTGTTTTGTGTGTGTGTGTGTGTGTGTGTGTGTGTGTGTGTGACCATGTCGTGTGGTGTGTGTTCATGTACGTGGTGTGCGTCCTGTGTGGTTTGCAGTGCGCAGCTTGTCGTCCTCCTCACCTCCTCCTGACCCCCAACCCTCCTCATCTCCACCTCCTAACACACAGCCACCCCCCCAGCTCACTGACGGCTCCCACTTCATGTGTGTGTAGTAGCAGCAGCAGTAAGTGTGTGTAGGAACGCCCGTAAGAGCCTCTCCTCTCTGTTCGGCCTCTCCTCTCTGTTCGGCCTCTCCTCTCTGTTCGGCCTCTCCTCTCTGTTCGGCCTCTCCTCTCTGTTCGGCCTCTCCTCTCTGTTCGGCCTCTCCTCTCTGTTCGGCCTCTCCTCTCTGTTCGGCCTCTCCTCTCTGTTCGGCCTCTCCTCTCTGTTCGGCCTCTCCTCTCTGTTCGGCCTCTCCTCTCTGTTCGGCCTCTCCTCTCTGTTCGGCCTCTCCTCTCTGTTCGGCCTCTCCTCTCTGTTCGGCCTCTCCTCTCTGTCTGTCTTCTCTCTCGTTCTCTCTCTCCATCTCCCTCACACTTTCTCACTCTGTCTTCCTCTCTCGTTATTTATTATTATATATATTTATATATATTTATTATATATGTTATTTCTCTCTCTCCATCTCCCTCACACTTTCTCACTCTGTCTTCCTCGCTCTCTCTCCTTTTTAAAAATCCCTTTCTTTCTTTCTCTTTTTAGCCCTGGCCTCAGTGAAGACCTACACGTGAGAGATGTGTCAAAGGAGAGTTGAGGCTCCCGCTTATTATGAAGAAGACCTCTACCCTAGGACATGACACACCCAGCACAAAATCCAACAGAAGTGGACTGACTGACAGACTGATGGCCCGTTAGACCACGCCATGCTCTGGACCTTACGTGCTCTCTGTTCAATCTATACCTTACTATGACATCACATCCTCCTGTGCCATGACGTCAATTCATGTTGCCACATTGCCTCCCTCTGTCATCTCCTCCCTTTAACATCACCACCACTTTCCCTTCATCTCCCCCCTCACCTACTCTCTATGGTATCACCCTTCCTCTCCCCCTCACCTACTCTCTATGGTATCACCCTTCCTCTCCCCCCTCACCTACTCTCTATGGTATCACCCTTCCTCTCCCCCCTCACCTACTCTCTATGGTACCACCCTTCCTCTCCCTCCTCACCTACTCTCTATGGTATCACCCTTCCTCTCCCCCCTCACCTACTCTCTATGGTATCACCCTTCCTCTCCCTCCTCACCTACTCTCTATGGTACCACCCTTCCTCTCCCTCCTCACCTACTCTCTATGGTATCACCCTTCCTCTTCCCCCTCACCTACTCTCTATGGCATCACCCTTCCTCTCCCTCCTCACCTACTCTCTATGGTATCACCCTTCCTCTCCCCCTCACCTACTCTCCATGGTATCACCCTTCCTCTCCCCCCTCACCTACTCTCTATGGTATCACCCTTCCTCTCCCCCCTCACCTACTCTCTATGGTATCACCCTTCCTCTCCCCCTCACCTACTCTCCATGGTATCACCCTTCCTCTCCCCCTCACCTACTCTCTATGGTATCACCCTTCCTCTCCCCCTCACCTACTCTCTATGGTATCACCCTTCCTCTCCCCCCTCACCTACTCTCTATGGTATCACCCTTCCTCTCCCCCTCACCTACTCTCCATGGTATCACCCTTCCTCTCCCCCTCACCTACTCTCTATGGTATCACCCTTCCTCTCCCTCCTCACCTACTCTCCATGGTATCACCCTTCCTCTCCCTCCTCACCTACTCTCCATGGTATCACCCTTCCTCTCCCCCTCACCTACTCTCCATGGTATCACCCTTCCTCTCCCCCCTCACCTACTCTCTATGGTATCACCCTTCCTCTCCCCCTCACCTACTCTCTATGGTATCACCCTTCCTCTCCCCCCTCACCTACTCTCTATGGTATCACCCTTCCTCTCCCCCCTCACCTACTCTCTATGGTATCACATTTGATCTTTGCAACAATGAGACAATAATAAGGCATCGGTAATGTTGCTTTTAGAATATAATTAGTTCCATTGCCGTTATTTATATAGTTTAAAGTTGGAGTTGATGATTCTGATTCTCTGATTGAATATTATCTGATGGATAGGGTGTGTTCAGAGCATAAGGCCTGAATCCTGCTGTGATGACTCCTTCCCTTGGGAAAAGACTGTCACGTGTTCAATACACACAGACACAGTAATGCCAATAACATTTTCACAGTTCAAGAGTTCCGCTGTTCAGCTTGGTTTTATAACTATTTTAGTTCATTTAAGTTGTAAAAAAAAAAAAAACACTGCATACATATTTTAGTAATTCAAGTCCAGTGTACAAACCATTTCTGTTTTATACGTCTAAATATATACGAGAAACAAATATAGTTGATTTATAGATTCAAAGAAGGTACCACTTTATTGCTGCAGAGGAGTATGGATGAGATTTGTAATATTTTTTTTCTGGGTGGTTGTAATTGTATTTATACGTCGGATCTTCTGCAGTTCCCTGTCTGCAGCCGAATGGCACTATTCCAACTGTAGTGCACTACTTTGTATCAGGGGCCCACAGGGCTCTGGACAAAAGGAATGTACTACGTATTAGGGAACAGGGTGCCATTTTGGATACGGACCCTGTCGCACTGTTGTTGCCGACACACATGAATGTTTTGGCTTTAAAAAATATATATATGCTTCGTTTGTGTTTTTCTATTGCAAAGAAGAGAAGAGATATATTTAAAAAATGATAGAAAAAAGGAAAATGTTTTCAGACCGAGGTTTGGTTTAGAAGTCTATTTTACGACTAGTTGGTTTTGGTGGTGTCCTGGATCAGAGAGATAAAGGGATAGAATAGCACATGTAAAAAGCAATAAACAGATGGTTCTAGATCTGCCTCCCAAATGGCACCCTTCTTCCTATATAGTCAAAAGTAGTGCACTATATTACATTTACATTTTAGTCATTTAGCAGACGCTCTTATCTAGAGCATGTGAGTACATCAATTTTTCATACACACACACATATATATATAGGGAATAGGGTGTCATTTGGGACAAATCATAGGTTTAGTATACAAACTGTAATTACCTAAATTAAGTTATTTGTGTATATACTTTACGGTACGCGGTACATTGTGTATATATCAGGGGTTGGAACCGGTTCAGGGGAACAGAACAGAAAACCGGAAAAGAACGAGGAACCAAAACCGAGAACGACAGAGATCTATACTGTTCCGGAACAGAACCGTTATTTTTAAAAGCATGGGAACCGGTTAATAACATAATTTTATGTTCCGGACATTTTTTTCCAGTCCCACAAAAAAAAAACGCAACAAAGCACCTATGCAAAGCCCTCACCTGTCACTTTGAAAGGTATTCCAGTGTCTGCCTGCCTGCCAACTGAAAAGCTTTGCCAGTGTGTAGGTGTGTGTAGGCTAGCAGCCCCTCCCCCTCCCTCCTAAGCATCATCTACTGAAACTACTGACGTTACAGGCATGATTCAGAAATTAAAGAGAATGTTTTTTTAATTAGAGAACAATGGATTAACTTTTTCAATTCTAGTTAAGGATACTATAGTTATAACGTTTCACATTGGATTTATTAACTACAAAAATATGTTTTTATTTTAATTTCTGGTGCTGCTCTGCACACACAAGCTTGTTAGCTAGCTAGCTCTGGTATAGCTCTCAAACGCTAGACGGCATTATGTATAATGTAATGTAACTGAGAGTCATGATCAAGGGCTATCTCTGGTCCAACGTTAGTTAAGCCAACTCTGAAGTTCAAAGACATTCAAACCTAACTGTAAGTCGCTCTGGATAAGAGTGTCTGCTAAATGACTAAAATGTAAATGTAAAGTTCCTTCATTAGAAGCCATATTCCTCCGTAGGCTTCATGCCCAGCGCTCTCTTCACCCGCAATATTTAATTTGCATGTCGCACCCTACACTACACTTGTCTGTCCAATGCATGTATACTGAGCAAAAATATAAACGCAACATGCAACAATTTTATCGATTTTATGGAGTTACAGTTCATATGAGGAACTCAGTCAATTTAAATAAATAAATTAGGCCCTAATCTATGGACTTCACATGACTGGGAATACAGATATGCATCTGTTGGTCACAGATACCTTTAAAAAAACGGCCCTCACAATGGGCCTCAGGATCTCGTCACGGTATTTTTGTGCATTCAAATTGCCATCGATAAAATGCAATTGTGTTCATTGTCCGTAGCTTATGCCTGCCCATACCATAACCCCACCGCCACCATGGGGCACTCTGTTCACGTTGACATCAGCAAACCGCTCGCCCACACGACGCCATACACTGCGGTTGTGAGGCCGGTTGGACGTACTGCCAAATTCTCTAAAACGATGTTGGAGCACAGAAGGTTTGTGGCACCTTCATTGGGGAAGAGGGGCTGGTGATACTGGCTGGAGCAGGATCAGTGGAATGGTATCAAATACATCAATCACATAGTTTCTATGTGTTTAATGCTATTCCATTTGCTTCGTTCCAGCCATTATTATGAGCATTCCTCCCCTCAGCAGCCTCCACTGTGTTGGATGTGGCTTATGGTAGAGAAATGAACATTCACTTCTCTGGCAACAGCTCTGGTGGACATTCCTGCAGTCAGCATGCACGCTCCCTCAAAACTTGAGACATCTGTGGCATTGTGTTGTGTGACAAAACTGCATGTTTTAGAGTGGTCTTTTATTGTCCCCAGCACAAGGTGCACCTGTGTAAGGATCATGCTGTTTAATCAGCTTCTTGATATGCCACACCTGTCAGGTGGATGGATTATCTTGGAAAAGGAGAAACGCTCACTAACAGGGATGTAAACAAATTTGTGGACAAAATCTGAGAGAAATAAGCTTTTTGTGAGTATGGACATTTTCGGGTATCTTTTATTTGAGCTCATGAAACATGGGACCAACACTTTACATGTTGCGTTTATATTTGAGTTCAGTGTACATACTGTAGCAGACCCGCTCCATAGCAAGCTGCTCTATCCATTGGTGAAGTCATTTAATGTTGAGCTAAATGAAAAAACATTTTGATTTCAGAGGTTTAAAACGGAACAGAAAGGAACAATATAAAATGTAACTTTTTGGGGGTTTGAACCGGTTCAGAACCATATTTTGCTGGTCGGAACAGTGGAACGGAACAAAACAAACGATTGGAAAATAATTTTGGTTCCAACCCCTGGTATAAACTGTATCATAGTACGTTGTACATTGTGTATTAGTGCTGAGCGATTATTGCTTTTTTTGGACAGTTCGGTTAGATTAGTTTTTAAAAAATTCACCGTTTTCGATTTCGGTTCCGATTATTTTTATAGATATGAAATGCACTATGCATTATTATGTGGGTTGAATGTTGTAACAACACAGAATAAAAACAATTAATAAAAGTCCCGTGATGGTAGTGACTGCCCATTACTGCTTATCACTTATTAACCATCATTTATTCACATTACTTTAATAAAATATTTAAATTGTTCTGTATATTGCATTTGTTTTATTTGATTACTTGATTATTTCATTCCAAGTGATCATCTCATCTCTATAGAGCTGCTGCCTGTTGTCTGACAAAATCACTATCTTTGCAGGAGTATAAGTATAACTTTGTTTTTTCCTGGTACAGGACCTCCTATACTGTATGTTCATGCGCTTGCGTGGGTACCAAAAATATTATGGGCCTAATCATAGAAGTACATATAGAATCCCTATTAATTCAATACTCTGTGGGCCTATTCGTAAATACTTTTTAAATGTATTACCTTTTATTGTGGCATGAACACAACCAGTCATGATGTTTTCATCTGATTGTCAAACAATCACTTCAAAGGTCTCCTTTACTAGGCTACCTGCACATGTTCATCCACTCGCAACAGATTTCCAGCCTCCAAACAGTTGGTGAATGAAAAGAGACATCTGTGTTACACAAAACACCAAAAAAGTCGAATGACGTTTGCCGACTGTCATTAGGCCAGAATTTGTGCGGCCACTGCTGTCCGCTCGCGCCTCTCTGTCGGCCACTCATCTCTGCCTTGGCAAAATTGCAGTGTTCTTGTCAAACCACATCGCATTTTGCAGAGTAGGCTATACCACCCATTAAATCCATTTGCTCATTTTCCATGCCTCTGCTGTGGTAATGATGAACAGTGGTGTAACGGCCTACAGTTTTCTGGACATTTTGTTTACCTCCACTATTTATTTTGCCGGGACGCCGTACCGGACAGCCTTACTTTCACCCCTGCTTTTATGACTACTGAATACCAACTATCAATCACTTAGATCATGTATTTTCAGGCAGAGATACCTCGCAAAGCAACTGCTTTCTATCCCTCTTGATCACGCGTTCTCTGATCTCTCTGTCTCTGTGTCTGCTCCACACAGACTGGACAAGTAGGCAATGGATTATGGTCATTGAAGTGAATTACCACGTTTTACGCACTTAACTATAGAATATTGGCCTGTTGGAAACTACACCTCCCGACTACACCGCACAGTTTGGGGATGATCTGATTTATCTCTAGTTTAACTGTGCATCGAGCTCACGGAAAGAAAAAGAAAAAACGAACTAAATAGAATTCAAATAATTGAACTGACGTCGGTCAATTAGTTTTAAAAAAAAACTAACAAAAAACAGATGTTGGTTAATTGCTCAGCGCCAGTGTATATACTGTATCACATTACATTAATAAACTGTAGTACGCAGTACAGAGAGAAGAGGATTGGAGGGTGTAAAATATACATCCATAACAGGCTACTGCTACATTATATTTAGAGTTAATGATATGAAAAAATATTTATTTCCCGTCTGTTTTATATTATGTTCAATAAACGTTATTGTTCTTACACATTGGTGTTTGGGTGTGGTGATTTTAAAGAAGTGGACTGGACGCTACTCCATATTAGAAACTAGCAAATATGCTTTATTGACAATGAGCATATAGTACTTCCCCATTCCAAGAGGCTGTATTGGCCCCTAAATGTTGCTGTTAATAATGTGGGTTGAACATATCCTGCCCGAGTGCTTTTCATACAGAGTTATATTGAAAAAGTATAGTTTGCACACATATTGTGTTGTCAGGTGCATGGAGAAAGAACACAGTAAAGGACAGTATTCATAAAAAGGAAATAACTCCAGCACACTGGTGATCTAGAATACTCCACAAACAACTGAATGAATCTCTCACCAGCTCTGATGTTCTTGGTAAGATTGTCTTTTTGAACGGGTACTAGGTTCTGGGATAGTATGATATGCATTATAGAGATTATTATAGGTCTCAAATGTAATCACAAAAGGAATGCATTTCCATGAGACAATATGTGTTGGTATTGTGTAGTTGTTAACTGTAGAATGATAAAGCCAGCGGTCCAAAGGAAATCCCTGTTCAAAACTAGTGCAGTAGCACTCCCATGTGGTCACAGATAAAAACACTGATCTGTACTGGCGGGCTGCATTGTAACCATTTGCAATTGCAACAGTTACCATCAGACATTTTTCAATAGGCCATGTGTGTTCATCGGGGATTACCCCATTCGCTCTAATCCAGTTTAGATTTAAACGATATTATATGCGTAGTGGTTTTCAAACCAGTGATTTCTCCAAACACGTGGAACGCTTCTGCGAGAGAAAAGACGTCGTCACTATTTTCCCCGCCCGTCAACGCTTCTGTCCAATGTATACACTGCTCCAGTTCTGGGACATATGACGCCGCGCAGTACACACGTAGTGATAATAGCCATTGGTGTTCAGTAAAAATGGCTACCGCTTTTTCTGAATTGCAAACTCCCGCATTGAGCGAGGAAACCAGCGAAACGATTGCAGAAAAGACCGAGGAGGAAAAGCAACTGGACCCAGATACAGATGAGCCGGGTGATAGCAGCGTAGACGCACCGCTGAAAATGGAAGTAGGGGTAGCGGAATGCGGGCAAGACCGAGAAGAAGGGGACGTGAAACCTGCTGCAGAGGCAGATGAGGCGGCTGCGGAAGCCGTGGTGGTGACAGGGGCAACAACAGTTGCGGCAGCAACAGGGGTCGCAGATGATGAAGAAGAGAAGGAGGTGGGATCCGAACTTGCTAAAACAGATGACGATAGCTCGGACCAGGAGCAACAGAGTAGCCCAGTGGACGGTGGTGAGACTAGTGAGACAGTTGTTGACGATACGGTGAAGGAAATAGAAAGAAAACAACAACAGCGAGAGGAGAGCCAGTCGCCTGTTACAGTGAGTGACTGTGTGGTAGAAATCCAAGTCCGTGATGATGCTCCGGAGCCAGCGGAGGAGAAAACAAGCACCGGAGGTGGAGACCGCGGTGAGCTTGCGGTGGGAGACAAGTGGAGGGCCAGCGTAGAGATGTCATCTTCGGACGGAGAGCCACTCAGCCGGATGGATTCGGAGGACAGGTTGGTACTTGGTAAACTATACAATTTCAAGATAAATGTTTGGAACACGGCGTTAATTTGTTTCATTCCCTCCAGGCTCTCAAAGAAATGCTCTAAAACTCAGATAAGCTCACAGGAATGCTGACATAGGGTTGCTGCAACAGAGGCTCACATTTTTCCAATAATGAGTTGCTGGTGCTTTCATCAGCTCAGCTACATTGTTGCCATGCAGATGTGGTGCCTTCCCGCTGCTGCGCCACAATCATCTCCTGAAGGGAGAGGGCTACAAAACATTAGGAACACCTGCTCTTTCCACGACATAGCTTGACCAGGTGAAAGCTATGATCCCTTATTGAGACAGGTTAAATAAGGATTTTTAAGCCTCGGGACAATTGAGACATGGATTGTGTATGTGTGC
>NW_028162302.1:0-5000 GCF_964263955.1 Coregonus lavaretus | reverse complement strand
TGCGGTAATTGAACACACAACTTTGGTGTTGTTAGGTCTCAGGTGGTTTTCTGAATGGTGACCTGCTTGTCACTGACCCTTGCCTTCTCTCTCTCTCTCTGCCTGCCCGTCTCCCTCCCCCTGTAGTGTGTGGTGGGGGGCTGCAATGCCAGCTTTGCGTCGCAGGGGGGGCTAGCGCGCCACGTGCCCACCCACTTCAGTCAGCAGAGCTCCTCTAAGCTGTCCAGTCAGTCTAGACTCAAGGAAGAGTCTCCCTCTAAAGCTGGGCTTAATAAGAGGAAGAAACGAACGCAGATGAACAAACGCAGGCGCTCACTACGTACGTACCAACTACAGTGCTGTGTATGTGTGAAAAATCCTATCAAATTGTATTTGTCACATGCTTCGTAAACAACAGGTGTAGACTAACAGTGAAATGCTTACTAACAGGTCTTTTTTCAACAATGCAGAGTTAAAGATATAGAAATACTGAAACGAGGAACAATAACAATAACGAGTCAAAATAACATGGCTATATACAGGAAGTACCGGGTAATAACATGGCTATATACAGGAAGTACCAGGTAATAACATGGCTATATACAGGGAGTACAGGGTAATAACATGGCTATATACAGGAAGTACCGGGTAATAACATGGCTATATACAGGGAGTACCGGGTAATAACATGGCTATATACAGGGAGTACCGGGTAATAACATGGCTATATACAGGGAGTACCGGGTAATAACATGGCTATATACAGGAAGTACCGGGTAATAACATGGCTATATACAGGAAGTACCGGGTAATAACATGGCTATATACAGGAAGTACCAGGTAATAACATGGCTATATACAGGAAGTACCGGGTAATAACATGGCTATATACAGGGAGTACCAGGTAATAACATGGCTATATACAGGGAGTACAGGGTAATAACATGGCTATATACAGGGAGTACCGGGTAATAACATGGCTATATACAGGGAGTACCGGGTAATAACATGGCTATATACAGGGAGTACCGGGTAATAACATGGCTATATACAGGGAGTACCGGGTAATAACATGGCTATATACAGGGAGTACCGGGTAATAACATGGCTATATACAGGGAGTACTGGGTAATAACATGGCTATATACAGGGAGTACCGGGTAATAACATGGCTATATACAGGGAGTACCGGCTAATAACATGGCTATATACAGGAAGTACCGGGTAATAACATGGCTATATACAGGAAGTACCGGGTAATAACATGGCTATATACAGGAAGTACCGGGTAATAACATGGCTATATACAGGGAGTACCGGGTAATAACATGGCTATATACAGGAAGTACCGGGTAATAACATGGCTATATACAGGAAGTACCGGGTAATAACATGGCTATATACAGGAAGTACCAGGTAATAACATGGCTATATACAGGGAGTACCAGGTAATAACATGGCTATATACAGGGAGTACCAGGTAATAACATGGCTATATACAGGGAGTACCAGGTAATAACATGGCTATATACAGGGAGTACCAGGTAATAACATGGCTATATACAGGGAGTACCAGGTAATAACATGGCTATATACAGGGAGTACCGGGTAATAACATGGCTATATACAGGGAGTAGGGGGTAATAACATGGCTATATACAGGGAGTACCAGGTAATAACATGGCTATATACAGGAAGTACCGGGTAATAACATGGCTATATACAGGGAGTACCAGGTAATAACATGGCTATATACAGGGAGTATCGGGTAATAACATGGCTATATACTGGGAGTACCAGGTAATAACATGGCTATATACAGGGAGTACCAGGTAATATTTACACACTGTGTGACGTTTATTTTGTCTTAGTATGACTCATATATACAGTACCAATCAAAAGTTTGACACCCCTACTCATTCAATGGTTTTTCTTTATTTTTTTACTATTTTCTACATTGTATAATAATAGTGAAGACATCAAAACTATGAAATAACAGATGGAATCATGTAGTAACCAAAAACGTGTTAAACGACTCAATATATTTTATATTTGAGATTCTTCAATGTAGCCACCCTTTGCCTTGATGACAGCTTTGCACACACTTGGCATTCTCTCAACCAGCTTCACCTGGAATGCTTTTCCAACAGTGTTGAAGGAGTTCCCACATATCCTGAGCACTTGTTGGCTGTTTTTCCTTCACTCTGCCGTCCGACTCATCCCAAACCATCTCAATTGGGTTGAGGTCGGGTAATTGTGGAGGCCAGGTCATCTGATGCAGCACTCCATCACTCTCCTTCTTGGTCAAATAGCCCTTACACAGCCTGGAGGTGTGTTGGGTCATTGTCCTGTTGAAAAACAAATGATAGTCCCACTAAGTGCAAACCAGATGGGATGGCATATCTCTGCAGAATGCTGTGGTAGCCATGCTGGTTAAGTATGCCTTGAATTCTAAATAAATCATCTACAGTGTCACCAGCAAAGCACCCCCACACCATCACACCTCCTCCTCCATGCTTCACGGTGGGAACCACATGTGTGGAGATCATCCGTTCACCTACTCTGCGTCCATGCTTCACGGCGGTTGGAACCAAAAATCTCAAATTTGGACTCATCAGACCAAAGGACAGATTTCCACCGGTCTAATGTCAATTGCTCGTGTTTCTTGGCCCAAGCAAGTCTCTTCTTCTTATTGGTGTCCTTTAGTAGTGGTTTCTTTGCAGCAATTCGACCATGAAGGCCTGATTCACGCAGTCTCCTCTGAACAGTTGATGTTGAGATGTGTCTGTTACTTGAACTCTGTGAAGCATTTATTTGGGCTGCAATCTGAGGTGCAGGTAACTCTAATAAACTTATCCTCTGCAGCAGAGGTAACTCTGGGTCTTCCTTTCTTGTGGCGGTCCTCATGAGAGCCAGTTTCATCATAGCGCTTGATGGTTTTTGCGACTGCACTTGAAGAAACTTTCAAAGTTCTTGACATTTTCCGGATTGACTGACCTTCATTTCTTAAAGTAATGATGGACTGTCGTTTCTCTTATTTGAGCTGTTCTTGCCATAATATGGACTTGGTCTTTTACCAAATAGGGTTATCTTCTGTATACCACCCCTATCTTGTCACAACAGAACTGATTGGCTCAAACGCATTAAGAAGGAAAGAAATTCCACAAATTAACTTTTAACAAGGCACACCTGTTAATTGAAGTGCATTCCAGGTGACTACCTCATGAAACTGGTTGAGAGAATGCCAAGAGTGTGCAAAGCTGTCATCAAGGCAAAGGGTGGCTACTTTGAAGAATCTCAAATATAAACAAATCAAAATACATTTAAACATTTTTTTGGTTACTACATGATTCCATATGTGTTATGCTCTCAATTGTGCATCTGTAAAAGTTTGAGGGTTTTAGGTGCCAAGCCGAATTTCTTCAGCCTCCTGAGGTTGAAGAGGCGCAGTTGCGCCTTCTTCACCACACTGTCTGTGTGGGTGGACCATTTCAGATTGTCAGTGATGTGTATGCCGAGGAACTTGAAGCTTTCCACCTTCTCCGCTGCAGTCCCGTCGATGTGGATAGGTGTGTGCTCCCTCTGCTATTTCCTGAAGTCCACGATCAGCTCCTTCATTTTGTTGACGTTGAGAGAGAGGTTATTTTTCTGGCCCCACTCTGCCAGGGCCCTCACCTCCTCCCTGTAGGCGGTCTCATCATTGTTGGTAATCAGGCCTACTACTGTTGTGTCGTCTGCTAACTTGATGATTGAGTTGGAGGCGTGCCTGGCCACGTAGTCATGGGTAAACAGGGAGTACAGGAGGGGGCTGAGCATGCACCCCTGTGGGGCCCCTGTGTTGAGGATCAGCGAAGTGGAGGTGTTGTAGCCTACCTTCACCACCTGGGGGCGGCCCGTCAGGAAGTCCAGGATCCAGTTGCAGTCACATACTCTACACAATGTTTTAGCCTCATAACGCATTTGGTCCTCTGTAAAGATACAGGACCACACACACACAGAGAAACACAGTCTGACAGTTAGTTCCTTTGGGTATGTGAAGTGCTCAGCGTTTCACAGAACAACTGCAAACTGTCAGCTGGGGTGTTTCACCTCAGCTAGAAAACACGTTCAGGTAGCTCCCTCACGGGCCCTGCTGGCCCTGAACACACACAGACACACACAGGTGTTCTAGGTACTGAGGGGTTGGAATATTTATTTACTTCAGGCACCCTCCTTTAGCTCCAATGGGTCATCCTTGTGAAAACAGCCTTTTTTATTTTAGCTCAACTGGACTTCTAAGAATGATCGATAAAGGGCCATACAAAGTCAAAATGAGGGGTTGGAACGGATCAGGTAACAGAACTGAAAACCCGAAAATAACGCCATTTTTCAAGGAACGGAACCTGAACCAGGACGAAAGTTATCTCTAGTGTTCCGGAACAGAACTGTTATTTTCAAACCTTAAGAACCGGTTAATAATGTAGTTTTTTTTGTTCCAAAAATATTCCTAATGTCTAGTATATAATTCAGTGAAGTTATGATGCTAGTAAGAGCCTAAACACATTCCAACTGTCATGATGTTCAGCGCTTCAAGCCAAGCTCCCTCCGTATCCACCCCTCTCTCTACTCACCCGTGAAATGTCAGTCGCATCTCGCACTTGCACTTATATGACCAATCAAACATGCAAACAACTACTTTACCTGTTCCGTAGCAAGCTGTTCTAGCCGCATTATTGGTGGAGTAAATTAATAAGCTCAATGTAAAAACTATGTTCATTTCAAGTGTTAAAACATGAATGAAAAGGAACTATATGAAACGTTACTTTTTTGGGGTTCGAATCAGTTCAGAACTTTATGCTGGTCGGAACACTTGAACGGAACGAAGAAAATAGGGGTTCTGTTCGGAACGGAACGATTGGAAAATAATTTTGGTTCCAACCTTCAAAATATTACTTCTCACTTGTGACAGCACTCGGGAGGAAGTAAGGATGTTGTCTGGCTCTTTGTCAGGAGAAAGGGAAGTCTGGGAGTAGGACAGACAG
>NW_028162303.1:15000-37663 GCF_964263955.1 Coregonus lavaretus | reverse complement strand
CTAGAGGGGGTCTGGGGGATGGTTGAGTGTTGAGGGGGAGGGGGAGGGGGTAGAGGGGGTCTGGGGGACGGTTGGGTGTTGAGGGGGTAGAGGGGGTCTGGGGATGGTTGGGAGGTGAGGGGTGGGGGGTGGGGGTAGGGGGGTCTGGGGGGATGGTTGGGTGGTGAGGGGGAGGGGGAGGGGGTTGAGGAAGTAAATGGAGCTGGAATTGGTCAGGTCAGTTTAGGAGGAAATCCCAGAGGCTTCTGATTTCATTTTTTCGGATCTTACCATGTTCCATGGGTAAATCTCCCTCTTAGATGCCACAGCAGTGTGTGTGCATGCATGTCAAATCAAATCAAATGATATTTGCCACATGCGCCGAATACAACAGGTGTAGACATTACCGTGAAATGCTTACTTACAGCTCTTATCCAACAATGTATTTATTTCTTAATAAAAAAGTTAAATAAAACAACAACAACAAAAAAGTGTTTAGAAAAAAAGAGCAGAAGTAAAATAAAATAACAGTAGGGAGGCTATATATACAGGGAGGTACCGGTGCAGAGTCAATGTGCGGGGGCACCGGCTAGTTGAGGTAGTTGAGGTAATATGTACATGTGGGTAGAGTTAAAGTGACTATGCATAAATAATTAACAGAGTAGCAGCAGCGTAAAAAGATGGGGTGGGGGTGGGGGGGGCAGTGCAAATAGTCCGGGTAGCCATGATTAGCTGTTCAGGAGTCTTATGGCTTGGGGGTAGAAGCTGTTGAGAAGTCTTTTGGACCTAGACTTGGCACTCCGGTACCGCTTGCCGTGCGGTAGCAGAGAGAACAGTCTATGAGTAGGGTGGCTGGAGTCTTTGACAATTTTGAGGGCCTTCCTTTGACACCGCCTGGTATAGAGGTCCTGGATGGCAGGAAGCTTGGCCCCAGAGATGTACTGGGCTGTACGCACTACCCTCTGTAGTGCCTTGCGGTTGGAGGCCGAGCAGTTGCCATACCAGGCAGTGATGCAACCAGTCAGGATGATCTCGATGGTGCAGCTGTATAACTTTTTGAGGATCTGAGGACCCATGCCAAATCATTTAAGGTCTCCTGAGGGGGAATAGGCTTTGTCGTGCCCTCTTCACGACTGTCTTGGTGTTTGGACCATGATAGTTCGTTGGTGATGTGGACACCAAGGAACTTGAAGCTCTCAACCTGTTCCACTACAGCCCCGTTGATGAGAATGGGGGCGTGCTCAGTCCTCTTTTTTTCCCTGTAGTCCACAATCATCTCCTTTGTCTTGGTCACGTTGAGGGAGAGGTTGTTATCGTGGCACCACATGGCCAGGTCTCCGACCTCCTCCTCTCATCGTTGTCGGTGATCAGGCCTACCACTGTTGTGTCGTCGGCAAACTTAATGATGGTGTTGGACTTGTCCTTGGCCATGCAGTCATGGGTGAACAGGGAGTACAGGAGGGACTGAGCACGCACCCCTGAGGGGCCCCCGTGTTGAGGATCAGCGTGGCAGATGTGTTCTTACCTACCCTTACCACCTGGGGGCGGCCCGTCAGGAAGTCCAGGATCCAGTTGCAGAGGGAGGTGTTTAGTCCCAGGATCCTTAGCTTAGTGATGAGCTTTGAGGGCACTATGGTGTTGAATGCTGAGCTGTAGTCAATGAATATCATTCTCACCTAGGTGTTCCTCTTGTCCAGGTGGGAAAGGGCAGTGTGGAGTGCAATAGAGATTGTATCATATGTGGATCTGTTGGGGCGGTATGCAAATTGGAGTGGGTCTAGGGTTTCTGGGATAATGGTGTTGATGTGAGCCATGATCAGCCTTTCAAAGCACTTCATGTCTACAGACGTCAGTGCTACGGGTCAATAGTCATTTAGACAGGTTATCTTAGTGTCCTTGGGCACGGGGAATATGGTGGTCTGCTTGAAACATGTTGGTATTACAGACTCAGTCAGGGACATGTTGTAAATGTCGGTGAAGACACTTGCCAGTTGGTCAGCACATGCTCGGAGTACACATCCTGGTAATCCGTCTGGCCCTGCGGCCTTATGAATGATTGGAGTACACGTCTGTGTGTGTGTGTGTGTGTGTGTGTTACTCTTCCATGGGTAAATAACCTCTCTAAATAACCTCTCTCTCCTTGGGGATATTTTTATCCCTGAACTGATAAGCATTGCTAACCTGAAAAACTCCTCCCTCTCCTCTTCTCTTGTCCTGTCTAAACACCAGGATGAAGATATGGGGCTACTGCCATCTAGTGGTGATACTGCTCACATACCAGGCTATACGGGTCTAGTGGCGATACTGCTCAGCTCACCCAGAAAACTCTTGAAGTTGTTCAATAAGAAATTATGTTTTCCGTTGCAAAATGTTTTGTTTTTGAACCCATTGATACTATGAAAATGTAGCATTTGTATCATCTGGTCACACAAAACATATCATCCACATACATCCATTAAGAACTGATTTCAGATTCATGAATCCTCACGTTGTTGCTGTTAGGTAGAAGGTATGCAGGCGTTGAGGTAGCCATCCAGTGTCATTGTTTCTAGTCTTAGCAAGCGATATTCAATAAAAAGTTTCATTTAATGAAAGAAACGAGCAGCAAAATGTTTGTTTTAATCAAATCAAATCACATCGAATTTTATTTGCCACAGACTCAGTCAGGGACATGTTGAAAATGTCGGCGGAAAATGCCCTGCGGCCTTGTGAATGTTGACCTGCTTAAAAGTCTTACTCACATCGGCTACGGAGAGCGTGATCACATAGTCATCCGGAACAGCTGGTGCTCTCATGCATGCTTCAGTGTTGCTTGCCCCGAAGCGAGCATAGAAGTGGTTTAGCTCGTCTGGAAGTCTTGTGTCACTGGGCAGCTCGCGGCTGTGCTTCCCTTTGTAGTCTGTAATAGTTTTCAAGCCCTGCCATATCCAACAAGCGTCATGTCCGGTGTAGTACGATTCAATCTTAGTCCTGTATTGACTCTTTGCCTGTTTGATGGTTCGTCGGAGGGCATAGAGCGGGATTTCTTATAAGCGTCCGGGTTAGAGTCCCGCTCCTTGGAAGCGGCAGCTCTACCCTTTAGCTCAGTGAGGATGTTGCCTGTAATCCATGGCTTCTGGTTGGGGTATGTACGTACGGTCACTGTGGGGACGACATCATCGATGCACTTATTGATGAAGCCAGTGACTGATGTGGTGTACTCCTCAATGCTATCTGAAGAATCCCGGAACATGCTCCAGTCTGTGATAGCAAAACAGTCCTGTAGGTTAGCATCTGCGTCATCTGACCACTTTTTTATTAACTGAGTCACTGGTGCTTCCTGCTTTAGTTTTTTCTTATAAGCAGGAATCAGGAGGATAGAGTTATGGTCAGATTTGTCAAATGGAGGGCGAGGGAGAGCTTTGTATGTGTCTCTGTGTGTGGAGTAAAGGTGGTCTAGAGTTTTTTTTCCTCTGGTTGCACATTTAACATGCTGGTAGAAATTAGGTAGAACGGATTTAAGTTTCCCTGCATTAAAGTCCCCGGCCACTAGGAGCGCTGCCTCTGGATGAGCGTTTTCCTGTTTAGTTATGGCCTTATACAGCTCATTGATTGCAATCTTAATGCCAGCATTGTTTTGTGGTGGTAAAGGGACATAGTATTTGATTTTGTGCACCAGCTGTTGTTTACAAATATACACAGACCGCCACCCCTTGTCTTACCGCAGTCAGCCGTTCTATCCTGCCGATGTAGCGTATAGCCCGCTAGCTGTATGTTGTCCATGTCGTCGTTCAGCCACGACTCGGTGAAACATAAGATATTACAGTTTTTAATGTCCCGTTGGTAGGATAACCGTAATCTTAGGTCGTCCAATTTATTTTCAAATGATTGAACATTGGCTAATAGGATTGATGGGAGAGGCAGTTTACTCGCTCGCCGTCGGATCCTTACAAGGCACCCCGACCTACGTCCACGATATCTACGTCTCTTTCTCATGCCAATGACGGGGATTTGGGCCTTGTCGGGTGTCTGTAGGATATCCTTCGCGTCCGACTCGTTGAAGAAAAAATCTTCGTCCAATACGAGGTGAGTAATCGCTGTCCTGATATCCAGAAGCTCTTTTTGGTTATAAGAAACGATGGCAGAAACATTATGAACAGAAAAATTACAAATAACGCGAAAAAACACACATAATATTACAATTGGTTAGAGGGCTGTAAAACGGCAGCCATCTTCTCCGGCGCCATCCCTGATTAATGTTCACTCTAGCCCCAGCTCTGACACTGATTCAGGCAGAGACATTTTAACTGCCCAATTAAAAGGCGAATGAAAATACTATTAGGATGAAACCTGGTGTGCATGCTTCAGACAGAGATTATGTCTTGATGTCAAATCAAATCAAATTTTATTCGCCACATGGGCAGAATAGAACAGCTGTAGACGTTACAGTGAAATGCTTACTTACAAGCCCTTAACCAACAATGCAGTTTTTAAGAAAATAAAAAGTGTTAAATAAAAAAAGATAAGTGTAAAAAATAAAAAATAAATAGCAAATAATTAAAGAGCAGCAGTAAAATAAAATAACAGTAGGGAGGCTATATATGAGATCAGCTTAAAGTCACCACCAGGCCATTCTTAATGTCACCACCAGGCCATTTTTAAAGTCACCACCAGGCCATTTTTAAAGTCACCACCAGGCCATTCTTAAAGTCACCACCAGGCCATTTTTAAAGTCACCACCAGGCCATTTTTAAAGTCACCACCAGGCCATTTTTAAAGTCACCACCAGGCCATTCTTAAAGTCACCACCAGGCCATTCTGGTTGAATTATAAAGAAGACAATGACCTGTATTTAATTATGGGATGATGATGATGATGATGATGATGATGATGAGGTCACAGAAGGACAGTTCAAATCATTTAAAGAGCACAATGACCTTTATTGTAGAAGTTAATTAATTATGGGAAACGACTCACAAAGGTGGTAAAATCAAATTCCTCTTTTATGAATTGCTGAATTTCTCAGATCTGCAAGTAAACAGTTGTGGAATTATTTAGTATTTATATCTACATTATACTGTATAATGAAACACAAGCACACACTAAACTTATAATGACAGGAAGAAATCACAACATCAAAAAGAGTGAAGCCTCTGAAGATCCTTGGCTTTTGGTGTTACCGGTGTTGGGTTTATACTTGCAAAAAACATTATCTTCCCACACTCTCAACAAAAAGTAGCTCATTTAAACAGAGCATTACTATTACAGACTGGAGACCTGGCATGGAGAATGACGAGGAAAAGGAGGACAGAGAGAGAGAAAGAGAGAGAGAGAGAGAGAGAGAGAGAGAGAGAGAGAGAGAGAGAGAGAGAGAGAGAGAGAGAGAGAGAGAGAGAGAGAGAGAGAGAGAGAGAGAGAGAGAGAGAGAGGGGGAGGCTCACTTGGTAGAGCATGGCGCTTGCAACACCAGGATTGTGGGTTCAATTCCCAAGGGGGACCAGTATGGAAAAAAAAGTATGAAAATGTATGCATTCGCTACTGTACATAGCTCTGGATAAGCGCGTCTGCTAAATGACCCCCCTCAAAAGAGGAGGTGAGAGTCAAAACCATCTATCAGCCGGCAGCATAGAAAATATATATACATGAATATTCATGATTTCATCCATAAGTCCACCAGGTGGCAGTAGAGGTCTTAGTGTGTTCAGATCTACATATCGCACCCCTGTACTGTTTATCACAGGAACAGCAAGGCTGTGTCCCAAAAGAAAATGTCATTTCGCTAGGCATGCAGCAACATCTAGATTTGAGATCTGGCCAAGCATAGATACCACCCACTAAGATACACAACACAACATGTATTCAGCAGTTCTAAAGGAATAAGTGTTTACATTTTGGTCATTTTAGCAGACACTCTTATCCAGAGCGACATACAGTTTCCTTTCTATCTATGGTGCTTTGAGGTCTGAAGAACTGTAATATCCTATATTTCTCGGAATCTTGGCTGAACAAGGACATGGATATATACCGTACGTCTAGCCGGTTTTTCTTCAAGACAGAACGGCAGCTTCGGGTTAAGGGGGAGGTGTGTGTCTCTTTGTTAACAACATCTGGTGCCCCCCAAAAATCTATTTTAATTCCAGGTTGTAAGGCAAAAAAAATAGGAAAAATGCCAAGGGGGGGTGAATACTTTCGCAAGCCACTGTTTCACAACCCGAAGCCACGGATTACAGGCAATATCCGTGCTTTTCAAGGAGTGAGAAACTAATCCGGACGCTTATAAGAAATCCCGCTACGACTTCTGACAAGGCATCAAACTGTCAAAACGTCAATACAGGACTAAGATTGAATCCTATTACAAAGGGAAACCCAACACTGAAGCATGCAAAGCCCTGACCTCAGTCCTATAGAAAATGTGCGGGCAGAACTGAAAAAGCGTGTGCGAGCAAGGAGGCCTACAAACCTGACTCAGTTACACCAGCTCTGTCAGGAGGAATGAGCCAAAATTCACCCAACTTATTGTGGGAAGCTTGTGGAAGGCTACCTGAAACGTTTGACCCAAGTTAAACATTTTAAAGGCAATGCTACCAAATACTAATTGAATGTATTTAAACTTCTGACCCACTGGGAATGTGATGAAATAAATAAAATCTGAAATAAATTATTCTCTCTACTATTATTCTCACATTTCACATTCTTAAAATAAATGTGTGGTCCAAACTGACTTAACACATGGTGTTTTTACTAGGATTAAATGTCAGGAATTGTGAAAAACTGAGTTTAAATGTATTTGGCTAAGGTGTATGTAAACTTCTGACTTCAACTGTATAATCACACACTATTTCGTCTGAAGTTGGAGGACAATTTGGGTCATGGGAGGTTGGTCAAATTTTCATTTGGATCTCGAGCTGAAAACATTTAACGACCCCTCTGCCTCAAGCAGCTCGGTATGGCGCGTGTATTGAGGAACATGTAACTTGGTTACATGAAGAAAGACACTTTCAATTTCTTTAGGTTGGGGGCTTTCATCAAGGTGAGTGTTTCTTGGTGTAACGTCGTCCCCAGGCTATTGCTCACAAAGCACATATAAGCCTGGGAGATCAACCATTCAGAGATGGCCTTAGTGGGAGTGACCATATAGAGTTCTATAGGAGTGGCAGGTAGCTTAGTGGTTAAGAGCGTTGTGCCAGTAACTGAAAGGTCGCTGGTTCTAATCCCCGAGCCGACTAGGTGAAAAATCTGTCGATGTGCCCTTAAGCAAGGCACTTAACCCTAATTGCTCCTGTAAGTCGCTCTGGATAAGAGCGTCTGCTAAATGAGTAAAATGTAAAATGAGTGACCTCACTGAGTAAAGTATTTGTCATCGTCACTAGTTAACACAGTCAGAAAGTCATAATTATGGCTAAACCCATTTCCACAATTGATCTTCTTAAAAATGTATTTTAAACCTAACCCTAACTAACGCTTGGTCCACCAGACCTTCCGCGCATTTGGGCGGGAATGAGATTAGGTGTAATGCGACTAACATTACTTCATTTTATTAAGCACAAGTTTATTTAAAATGTAAATGTAATATCACATATCATATATTCGACAAGGTGGGTTATGTCACATTTGACATTGGTGATTAGGTCATACCGCTATGACACATTTATGAACCCTTTATAGAGCATGACATATGGTTATAGATGCTTTGCAACAAATGTATGTAGCGCTTATGAAGGCATTATGAAGGCTTTATGAAGTCTATACAAGCTGAACGTCATTTTAAGAAGGACCAAATGCGGTCATAGAAGGTAAAGTAACAATCCAAACCTGTCCGTGAATGAATACCTGTATAGTTAGTTTACAGTTTACTGTGTATTCTGTGCATGTGACAACTGGCCTTGACTTGAATTTTGTGACGTGTCACACCTAACTAATGTTAGGCCTACTCATGTGTGTATAAATGGTTGAAAGACTTTTCCACCAATGACAAAAAAATGAATGTAAAGATTGCAATTTAACTCGTGTGTTTTGTTCTGAACGTATAATGTGAAAGTGAGTTTGGATGTTTGAAAAAGTAGCATTGTTTAGCCTAGCGTTAACGTTACTAGCTCCTTGCAAGGAAGCAAATGTGTGTTTCACCAGCTTGTCCAGTACGGGCCTCCATAGTTTTGGAAAGTGGGTGTTTGGTTTCACCAGTTTGTCCAGTATGGGCCTCCATAGATTTGGAAAGTGGGTGTTTGGTTTCACCAGTTTGTCCAGTATGGGCCTCCATAGATTTGGAAAGTGGGTGTTTGGTTTCACCAGCTTGTCCAGTACGGGCCTCCATAGATTTGGAAAGTGGGTGTTTGGTTTCACCAGCTTGTCCAGTATGGGCCTAGTTTTGGAAAGTGGGTGTTTGGTTTCACCAGCTTGTCCAGTACGGGCCTCCATAGTTTTGGAAAGTGGGTGTTTGGTTTCACCAGCTTGTCCAGTATGGGCCTAGTTTTGGAAAGTGGGTGTTTGGTTTCACCAGCTTGTCCAGTATGGGCCTCCATAGATTTGGAAAGTGGGTGTTTGGTTTCACCAGCTTGTCCAGTATGGGCCTAGTTTTGGAAAGTGGGTGTTTGGTTTCACCAGCTTGTCCAGTACGGGCCTCCATAGTTTTGGAAAGTGGGTGTTTGGTTTCACCAGTTTGTCCAGTACGGGCCTCCATAGTTTTGGAAAGTGGGTGTTTGGTTTCACCAGCTTGTCCAGTACGGGCCTCCATAGTTTTGGAAAGTGGGTGTTTGGTTTCACCAGCTTGTCCAGTACGGGCCTCCATAGATTTGGAAAGTGGGTGTTTGGTTTCACCAGCTTGTCCAGTATGGGCCTAGTTTTGGAAAGTGGGTGTTTGGTTTCACCAGCTTGTCCAGTACGGGCCTCCATAGTTTTGGAAAGTGGGTGTTTGGTTTCACCAGCTTGTCCAGTATGGGCCTAGTTTTGGAAAGTGGGTGTTTGGTTTCACCAGCTTGTCCAGTATGGGCCTCCATAGATTTGGAAAGTGGGTGTTTGGTTTCACCAGCTTGTCCAGTATGGGCCTAGTTTTGGAAAGTGGGTGTTTGGTTTCACCAGCTTGTCCAGTACGGGCCTCCATAGTTTTGGAAAGTGGGTGTTTGGTTTCACCAGTTTGTCCAGTACGGGCCTCCATAGTTTTGGAAAGTGGGTTTTTGATAGTAACAACGCAGAGTAACAGAATCTTTTGTAAACAAGCCTAAAGATTATTTTAGTGTTGGCTACAGCAGCTGGGTTAGCAAAATTAGCAATAATATTAGCTGGCATTTTCACCACCTAGTACGAATGCCCTGACGCCTTCCTCACGGCAAGGTTTTTGTGGATTTATATGAGGTTGGAGGGTGAGTATTGTAGGTTTGCAAGAGTTTCTATCCGGTGGGGAAGAGTGATAAGGAGTTTTTCAGACATGCACACACACAAGAGTGTGCGTTCCATGTGGTGCACGTTGTAAGGAAACCTGAGAGACGCTGTTCGTTCCCTGGTAAGTTTTCGTGAATACTCAACCCAATCACGCCGGGTTTACAGACCTGTTCACGTCGTCTGAACACCAACCTGTTAGTTTCCCAAAGTTTCGCGCAGGGTGTGCCGAAGTCGTGTATGTGTGACACGCCATTGATAACTCCCGAAAACGTTGTTTGCAGGAAAGTGATATGGAATTTTCAACCCAGAAACGTGTCTTTTCATGCAGTATTAAGGGATTGAGTTAGGGGTTTGGGAAAATTGGATTTTTAATTGTTTGGTCCCCACAAGGATAGCAAAACAAACGTGTGTGTAAGCCCTGTCTCTGGGCAGAAGACACTGAATCCCTTCCCTTCCCCACATGTCAGTTGCCCCTGCCTGCTTTAGCGGTGGTGGTGGAGGAGGAGGGGGGTGGTAAGGGGTATCGGACATGTCTTGTTCCTGTCTTTATAGCTCAGTGTTCCTTCGTGCCCTCTAAAGCTGGTCATTGCTCTAGTGGTGGTGGTAGATGAGGGGGGAGGGGAGCAGGGGGGGGGGGGCATTAGACAGCCTGCCGGATTATCTTGCCCTGTCTCTTTAGCTCAGAGTGCCATCCTGCCTGCCCTCTATTGCTGGTCATTTACCAGGCAGACTCCCCCCTCCTCTCCTACCAGCATCTCTTCTCCCCTCCTCTCCTCTGCTGCCATGTCTCCTCTCCTCTCCTCTCCTCTCCTCTCCTCTCCTCTCCTCTCCTCTCCTCTCCTCTCCTCTCCTCTCCTCTCCTCTCCTCTCCTCTCCTCTCCTCTCCTCTGCTATGTCTCTTCTCCCCTCTCCTCTCCTCTCCTCTCCTCTCCTCTCCTCTCCTCTCCTCTCCTCTCCTCTCCTCTCCTCTCCTCTCCTCTCCTCTCCTCTCCTCTCCTCTCCTCTCCTCTCCTCTCCTCTCCTCTCCTCTCCTCTCCTCTCCTCTCCTCTCCTCTGCTATGTCTCTTCTCCCCTCTCCTCTCCTCTGCCATGTCTCTTCTCCCCTCTCCTCTCCTCTGCTATGTCTCTTCTCTTCTCTCCTCTCCTCTCCTCTCCTCTCCTCTCCTCTCCTCTCCTCTCCTCTCCTCTCCTCTCCTCTCCTCTCCTCTCCTCTCCTCTCCTCTCCTCTCCTCTCCTCTCCTCTCCTCTCCTCTCCTCTCCTCTCCTCTGCCATGTCTCTTCTCCCCTCTCCTCTCCTCTGCCATGTCTCTTCTCCCCTCTCCTCTCCTCTCTCCTGCTATGTCTCTTCTCCCATCTCCTCTCCTCTGCTATGTCTCTTCTCCCCTCTCCTCTCTCCTGCTATGTCTCTTCTCCCCTCCCATCTCCTCTCCTCTGCTATGTCTCTTCTCCCCTCTCCTCTCCTCTGCTATGTCTCTTCTCCCCTCTCCTCTCCTCTGCTATGTCTCTTCTCCCCTCTCCTCTCCCCTGCCATGTCTCTTCTCCCCTCTCCTCTCCCCTGCTATGTCTCTTCTCCCCTCTCCTCTCCTCTGCCATGTCTCTTCTCCCCTCTCCTCTCCTCTCTCCTGCTATGTCTCTTCTCCCATCTCCTCTCCTCTGCTATGTCTCTTCTCCCCTCTCCTCTCTCCTGCTATGTCTCTTCTCCCCTCCCATCTCCTCTCCTCTGCTATGTCTCTTCTCCCCTCTCCTCTCCTCTGCTATGTCTCTTCTCCCCTCTCCTCTCCTCTGCTATGTCTCTTCTCCCCTCTCCTCTTCTCTGCCATGTCTCTTCTCCCCTCTCCTCTCCCCTGCTATGTCTCTTCTCCCCTCTCCTCTCTCCTGCTATGTCTCTTCTCCCCTCTCCTCTCCCCTGCCATGTCTCTTCTCCCCTCCCCTCTCCTCTCCTCTGCCATGTCTCTTCTACTCTCCTCTCCTCTCCCCTGTCATGTCTCTTCTCCCCTCCTCTCTACTGCTCCCTCCCCCATGCTCTCATCTGCCCACCTCTCCTCTCTCTCACCACTGACATGTATCAGCCTCTCTCTCCTGTCTCTCACCACAAAGACAGTGGCGCAGAATGGGAAGCAGCACCTTCATTTAAAAATAGGATGTTGACCTTCCTCTATGCAAATATGTTTGTAATTCTTTGAGACTGCCAAAAGTGGTTAAAGGGGATACTTCGGGATGCTGCCAATGAGGCCGTTTATCTACTTCCCCAGAGTCAGATGAACTCGTGGATCCAAATTTTTTGTCTCTGTCCAGTATGAAGGAAGCTAGAGGTAGTTTTGCGAGCCAATGCTAACTAGCGATAGCGCAATGACTGAAAGCCTATGGTATCTGCTAGCATAATGTCACCAACCAAATCAGATAATAAATAGTCAGAATCATGTGCATATAAACCTTTGGAACATTTGGTCAATGCAGCTTCCAAATGTCCTTCTTTTACTGCTGAACATCCACTGGCAATATCTTGGATAATAATATGGATTTGCAAGGTGTTGACAAAGCATTTGTTGTGGTCTTGGCAGGACTCCCGGTCAGTGGCAGGGAGGATAGCCATATGGTTGGGTTTGTCATCACATGGCTTCATCCCGACCAACCACAGCAGGGACACAACACATGGCAGAATCATTATCTACTGTATTGAGGCTGAAAAGATTTGGCATTGAGCCCTACAGCTTCACCATCGAGAGCATCTTCACCGGCTGCATCATCACTTGGTGTGGCAACTGTACCACCCTCGACCGCAAATCACTACAGAGTATGGTGCGGACAGCCCAGTACATCACTGGGGCCGAGCTCCCTGCCATCCAGGACCTCTATACCAGGCAGTGTCATAGGAAGGCCAGAAAAATTGCCAAAACTCAAGCCACCCAAGTCATAGACTGTTCACTCTGATAGACTATATATACCCACTATAAACACACTCACTAGACTATATATACCCACTATAAACACACTCACTATATACACACTCACTAGACTATATAAACACACTCACTAGACTAAATATACACACTATATACACACTCACAAGACTATATATCCACACTATATACACACTCACTAGACTTTTTATACACACTATATACACACTCACTAGACTATATATACACACTATATACACACTATATACACACTCACTAGACTATATATACACACTATATACACACTCACAGCACTATATATACACACTCACTAGACTATATAAACACACTCACTAGACTATATATACACACTATATACACACTCACTAGACTATATATACACACTATATACACACTCACTAGACTATATACACACACTATATACACACTCACTAGACTATATATACACACTATATACACACTCACTAGACTATATATACACACTATATAAACACTCACTAGACTATATATACACACTATATACACACTCACTAGACTATATATACACACTATGTACACACTCACTAGACTATATATACACACTCACTAGACTATATACACACTCACTATACTATATATACACACTATATACAAACTCACTATACTATATACACACTCACTAGACTATATACACACTATATACACACTCACTAGACTATATAAACACACTATATACACACTCACTATACTATATACACACTCACTAGACTATATACCCACTATATACACACTCACTAGACTATATAAACACACTATATACACACTCACTATACTATATACACACTCACTAGACTATATACCCACTATATACACACTCACTAGACTATATACCCACTATATACACACTCACAAGACTATATATACACACTCACTTGACTACATATACACACTCACTAGACTATATATACACTCACTCAAACTCACTACATTGACATTCTCACACAAAACCCACATACATTCACATACACTACATACGCACACACACACACACACATAACACACACATGCATACTGACACAACACAAACAGACACACAAACATGCACACACACACACACACACACACACATACACACACAATTTTACACTCATCATTTGCTGCTGCTACTCTGTTCTTTATTTTACTCGTATTATTATCTATCCTGATGCCTAGTCACTTTACCCTGCCTTCATGTACATATCTACCTCCAATACCTTATTATTATCTATCCTGATGCCTAGTCACTTTACCCTGCCTTCATGTACATATCTACCTCAAATACCTTATTATTATCTATCCTGATGCCTAGTCACTTTACCCTGCATTCATGTACATATCTACCTCAAATACCTTATTATTATCTATCCTGATGCCTAGTCACTTTACCCTGCTTTCATGTACATATCTACCTCAAATACCTTATTATTATCTATCCTGATGCCTAGTCACTTTACCCTGCCTTCATGTACATATCTACCTCAAATACCTTATTATTATCTATCCTGATGCCTAGTCACTTTACCCTGCCTTCATGTACATATCTACCTCAAATACCTTATTATTATCTATCCTGATGCCTAGTCACTTTACCCTGCCTTCATGTACATATCTACCTCAAATACCTTATTATTATCTATCCTGATGCCTAGTCACTTTACCCTGCCTTCATGTACATATCTACCTCAAATACCTTATTATTATCTATCCTGATGCCTAGTCACTTTACCCTGCCTTCATGTACATATCTACCTCAAATACCTTATTATTATCTATCCTGACGCCTAGTCACTTTACCCTGCCTTCATGTACATATCTACCTCAAATACCTTATTATTATCTATCCTGATGCCTAGTCACTTTACCCTGCCTTCATGTACATATCTACCTCAAATACCTTATTATTATCTATCCTGATGCCTAGTCACTTTACCCTGCCTTCATGTACATATCTACCTCAAATACCTTATTATTATCTATCCTGATGCCTTGTCACTTTACCCTGCCTTCATGTACATATCTACCTCAAATACCTTATTATTATCTATCCTGATGCCTAGTCACTTTACCCTGCCTTCATGTACATATCTACCTCAAATACCTTATTATTATCTATCCTGATGCCTTGTCACTTTACCCTGCCTTCATGTACATTTCTATCTCAAATACCTCCTACCTCGTCACATTGATCTGGTAATGGTACTCCCTGTATATAGCTCCACATTGATCTGGTACTGGTACTCCCTGTATATAGGTCCACATTCATCTGGTACTGGTACTCCCTGTATATAGCTCCACATTCATCTGGTACTGGTACTCCCTGTATATAGCTCCACATTGATCTGGTACTCCCTGTATATAGCTCCAAATTGATCTGGTACTGGTACTCCCTGTATATAGCTCCACATTGATCTGGTACTGGTACTCCCTGTATATAGGTCCACAGTGATCTGGTACTCGTACTCCCTGTATATAGCTCCACATTGATCTGGTACATGTACTCCCTGTGTGTAGCGCCGTTCTTGTGTATTTTATTCCTCTTGTGTTACTATTTGTATTTGTATTATTATTTGGGAAGAGCTTGTGAGCAAGCATTCACGGAAAATTCTACACCTGTTGTATTCGGCGCATGTGACAAATAAAACTAGATTTTGATGTGTCAGAATCAGAATCACCTTTATTCGCCAAGTACATTTACTTTAATGACTGGTGAATACCAACTATCAATCGCTGAGATCATGTATGTGCTAAACTACAGTATGTAGAATATTGGCCTGTTGGAAACTACAACTCCATACTACATCAAACAGTTCAGGTTCGATCTGATTTATCTCTAGAGGAACTGTGGTATGTGTGCATTTAGCTCACAGAAAAAAAACTGAAAACAAATTGAATTCAAATAATTGAACCGACTTTGGTAAAATAGTTAAAAAAATAAAAAATACATTTTGGTTGATAAGGACTATTATCTACAGTCTATATTATCTACTGTCTACACTCTCTATTGTATACAGTGAGGGAAAAAAGTATTTGATCCCCTGCTGATTTTGTACGTTTGCCCACTGACAAAGACATGATCAGTAAATAATTTTAATGGTAGGTTTATTTGAACAGTGAGAGACAGAATAACAACAACAAAAATCCAGAAAAACACATGTCAAAAATGTTATAAATTGATTTGCATTTTAATGAGGGAAATAAGTATTTGACCCCTCTGCAAAACATGACTTAGTACTTGGTGGCAAAACCCTTGTTTGCAATCACAGAGGTCAGACGTTTCTTGTAGTTGGCCACCAGGTTTGCACACATCTCAGGAGGGATTTTGTCCCACTCTTTGCAGATCTTCTCCAAGTCATTAAGGTTTCGAGGCTGACGTTTGGCAACTCGAACCTTCAGCTCCCTCCACAGATTTTCTATGGGATTAAGGTCTGGAGACTGGCTAGGCCACGACAGGACCTTAATGTGCTTCTTCTTGAGCCACCCCTTTGTTGCCTTGGCCGTGTGTTTTGGGTCATTGTCATGCTGGAATACCCATCCACGACCCATTTTCAATGCCCTGGCTGAGGGAAGGAGGTTCTCACCCAAGATGTGAGTTGTCCTGTCCCCTTAGCAGAAAAACACCCCAAAGCATAATGTTTCAACCTCCATGTTTGACGGTGGGGATGGTGTTCTTGGGGTCATAGGCAGCATTCCTCCTCCTCCAAACACGGCGAGTTGAGTTGATGCCAAAGAGCTCGATTTTGGTCTCATCTGACCACAACACTTTCACCCAGTTCTACTCTGAATCATTCAAATGTTAATTGGCAAACTTCAGACGGGCCTGTATATGTGCTTTCTTGAGCAGGGGGACCTTGCGGGCGCTGCAGGATTTCAGTCCTTCACGGCGTGAAGCTGAAGATGGATTTTAAAGAACTGATTGGGTCTCTACTTGACACCAACAAACACCCCATAATATCTGGCCCTCTGCCCTCCCTAAATTGTGGCATTGAACGGTTCAGCAGACTATTAGCCCTCCACAACTGGCTATGAGACTATTGCAGCTCTGTGGGTGTAACATTTATTGACAATTTTGATACCTTCTGGAAACAAAGCTTGTGTTATAAGGAGGATGGGATCCACCCAAATCATTTGGGTTCCTGGATCCTTTCACAGCATTATAAGGCTGCGTTGAGACAATGACTTATCAATGACCCAAATCCAGCTCATTGAATCCCTATCATTGTGTCGCTGAGTTGTCATAATGATTCAGCAAATGTACATTACCCCAGGGGCGTTGGAAGAAACAATGTAAATAATCTAATGTATGTCCCTCAAACTGCCCGGAATGCCTCTGCTGATCCTACAGCTATTGTATGCAGTACTCATATGCCTATGAACCAGAGTAATAATGTTAGCACTGAGGTGGTGTGCCCTAGTAGGAAGTCCACTGTGTGCAGCTCACCCTGCACTAATAAAAATAACCTGAGCATGTCTACCTCTGCTAAGCTTCCCAGTAAATCAAGAAAAATAATCAAGCATCCCAGAAAAGTGTTAAAAATAGCCCACGTTAACATATGTTAACATATGTAGTTTAAGAAACAAGGTTCATGAAATCAATGATTTGCTAGTAACAGATGACATTCATATCTATCTCTGAAACTCACTTAGATAATACCTTTGATGATACAGTGGTAGCAATACAAGGTTATAACATTTACAGAAAATACAGAAATGCCAGTGGTGGAGGTGTGGCTGTTTATATTCAGAACCACATTCCTGTAAAGCTTAGAGAAGATCTCTTGTTAAATACTGTTGAAGTAATACAGGTTCATCTGCCTCACCTAAAGCCCATTCTGGTGGGAAGCTGCTTTAGACCACCAAGTGCTAACAGTCAGTTTCTGGATAACATGTGTGAAATGCTTGATAATATATGTGATATCAATAGAGAGGTATACTTTCTAGGTGATTTAAATATGGACTGGCTTTCATCAGGCTACCCACTCAAGAGAAAGCTTCAAACTGTAACTAGTCCCTGCAACCTGGTTCAGGTTATCAATCAACCTACCAGGGTAGTTACAAACAGTACAGAAATTAAATTATTGATCATATCTTTACTAATGCTGCAGAAATTTGTTGGAAAGCAGTATCCAAATCCATCGGATGTAGTGATCACAATATTGTAGCCATATCTAGGAAAACCAAAGTTCCAAAGGCTGGGCCTAATATTGTGTATAAGAGGTCATACAATAAGTTTTGTAGTGATTCCTATGTTGTTGATGTAAAGAATATATGTTGGTCCGTGGTGTGTAATGAGGAGCAACCATATGCTGCACTTGACACATTTATGTTAAATCCCTGTGGATTGATGAGGAATTGAAAAATTTGATGGTTGAGAAGGATGAGGCAAAAGAGATGGCAAATAAGTCTGGCTGCACAACCGATTGGCAAACGTGCTGCAAATTGAGAAATCATGTGCCTAACTGAATAAAAAGAAGAAGAAACTATACTATGAAACAAGGATAAATGACATAAAGAATGATAGTAAAACGCTTTGGAGCACCTTCAATGACATTTTGGGCAAAAAGACAAACTCCGCTCCATCATTCATTGAATCAGATGGCTCATTCATCACAAAACCCATTGATATTGCCAACTACTTCAATGATTTTTTCATTGGCAAGATTAGCAAATTTAGGCATGAAATGCCAGCAACAAACGCTGACACTACACATCCAAGTACACTACCGTTCAAAAGTTTGGACACCTACTCATTCAAGGGTTTTTCTTTCTTTTTACTATTTTCTTCATTGTAGAATAATAGTGAAGACATCAAAACTATGAAATAACACATATGGAATCATGTAGTAACCAAAACAGTGTTAAACAAATCAAAATATATTTTATATTTGAGATTCTTCAAATAGCCACCCTTTGCTTTGATGACAGCTTTGCACACTCTTGGCATTCTCTCAACCAGCTTCACCTGGAATGCTTTTCCAACAGTCTTGAAGGAGTTCCCACATATGCTGAGCACTTGTTGGCTGCTTTTCCTTCACTCTGCGGTCAAACTCATCCCAGGGTGGCTATTTGAAGAATCTCAAATATAAAATATATTTTGATTTGTTTAACACTTTTTTGGTTACTACATGATTCCATATGTGTTATTTCATAGTTGTGATCAGTGACTGATGGCGCCGGAGAGAATGGCTGCCGTTTTACAGCCCTCTAACCATTTGTACTATTATGTGTGTTTTTTCGCGTTATTTTTAATTTATTGTGTACATAATGTTTCTGCCATCGTCTCTTATAGCCAAAAATAACTTCTGGATATCAGGACAGCGATTACTCACCTCGTATTGGACGAAGATTTTTTCTTCAATTAGTCTGATGCGAAGGATATCCTACAGACACCGACAAGGCCCAAATCCCTGTCATTCGCAGGAGAAAGAGACAGAGATATCATGGATGTAGGTCGGGGTAACTGGTAAGAATCCGACGGCGAGCGAGTAAACTGCCTCTTCCATCAACCCTATTAGCCAATGTTCAATCATTTGAAAATACATTTGATGCCTAAGATTACGGTTATCCTACCAACGGGACATTAAAAACTGTAATATCTTATGTTTCACCGAGTCGTGGCTGAACGACGACATGGATAACATACAGCTAGCGGGCTATACGCTACATCAGCAGGATAGAACGGCTGACTCCGGTAAGACAAGGGGTGGCGGTCTGTGTATATTTGTAAACAACAGCTGGTGCACAAAATCTAATACTAAGGAAGTCTCGAGGTTTTGCTCGCCTGAGGTAGAGTATCTTATGATAAGCTGTAGACCACACTATTTACCAAGAGAGTTTTCATCTATATTTTTCATAGCTGTCTATTTACCACCACAAACCAATGCTGGCATTAAGATTGCAATCAATGAGCTGTATAAGGCCATAAGTTAACAGGAAAATGCTCATCCAGAGGCAGCGCTCCTAGTGGCTGGGGACTTTAATGCAGGGAAACTTAAATCCGTTTTACCTAATTTCTACCAGCATGTTAAATGTGCAACCAGAGGGAAAAAAAACTCTAGACCACCTTTACTCCACACACAGAGACGCATACAAAGCTCTCCCTCGCCCTCCATTTGGCAAATCTGACCATAACTCTATCCTCCTGATTCCTGCTTATAAGCAAAAACTAAAAAAGGAAGCACCAGTGACTCGGTTAATAAAAAAGTGGTCAGATGACGCAGATGCTAAGCTACAGGACTGTTTTGCTAGCACAGACTGGAATATGTTCTGGGATTCTTCCGATGGCATTGAGGAGTACACCACATCAGTCACTGGCTTCATCAATAAGTGCATCGATGACGTCGTCCCCACAGTGACCTGACATACAAACCCCAACCAGAAGCCATGGATTACAGGCAACATCCACACTGAGCTAAAGGGTAGAGCTGCCGCTTTCAAGGAGCGGGACTCTAACCCGGACGCTTATAAGAAATCCTGCTATGCCCTCCGACGAACCATCAAACAGGCAAAGAGTCAACACAGGACTAAGATTGAATCGTACTACACCGGCTCTGACGCTCGTCGGATGTGGAAGGCTTGAAAACTATTACAGACTACAAAGGGAAGCACAGCCACGAGCTGCCCAGTGACTCAAGCCTACCAGATGAGCTAAATCACTTCTATGCTCGCTTCGAGGCAAGCAACACTGAAGCATGCATGAGAGCACCAGCTATTCCGAATCGTTATGTGATCACACTCGCCGTAGCCGATGTGAGTAAGACTTTTATGCAGGTCAACATTCACAAGGCCGCAGGGCCACACTGATTACCAGGACGTGTACTCCGAGCATGTGCTGACCAACTGGCAAGTGTCTTCACTGACATTTTCAACATGTCCCTGACTGAGTCTGTATACCAACATGTTTCAAGCAGACCACCATAGTCCCCATGCCCAAGGACACTAAGATAACCTGCCTAAATGAATACCGACCCGTAGCACTGACGTCTGTAGCCATGAAGTGCTTTGAAAGGCTGGTCATGGCTCACATAAACACCATTATCCCAGAAACCCTAGACCCACTCCAATATGCATACCGCCCCAACAGATCCACAGATGATGCAATCTCTATTGCACTCCACACTGCCCTTTCCCACCTGGACAAGAGGAACACCTACGTGAGAATGCTATTCATTGACTACAGCTCAGCGTTCAACACCATAGTGCCCTCAAAGCTCATCACTATGCTAAGGATCCTGGGACTAAACACCTCCCTCTGCAACTGGATCCTGGACTTCCTGACGGGCCGCCCCCAGGTGGTAAGGGTAGGTAACAACACATCTGCCACACTGATCCTCAACACAGGGGCCCCTCAGGGGTGCGTGCTCAGTCCCCTCCTGTACACCCTGTTCACCCATGACTGCATGGCCAGGCACGACTCCACCACCATCATTAAGTTTGCCAACGACACAACAGTGGTAGGCCTGATCACCGACAACGAAGAGACAGCCTATAGGGAGGAGGTCAGAGACCTGGTTGTGTGTTGCCAGGATAACAACCTCTCCCTCAACGTGACCAAGACAAAGGAGATGATTGTGGACTACAGGGAAAAAAAGAGGACTGAGCACGCCCCCATTCTCATCGACGGGGCTGTAGTGGAACAGGTTGAGAGCTTCAAGTTCCTTGGTGTCCACATCACCAACAAACTATCATGGTCCAAACACACCAAGACAGTCGTGAAGAGGGCACGACAAAGCCTATTCCACCTCAGGAGACTGAAAAGATTTGTCATGGGTCCTCAGATCCTCAACAAGTTCTACAGCTGCACCATCGAGAGCATCCTGACTGGTTGCATCACCGCCTGGTATGGCAACTGCTCGGCCTCCGACCGCAAGGCACTACAGAGGGTAGTGCGTATGGCCCAGTACATCACTGGGGCCAAGGTTCCTGCCATCCAGGACCTCTATACCAGGCGGTGTCAGAGGAAGGCCCATAATTTGTCAAAGACTCCAGTCACCCTAGTCATAGACTGTTCTCTCTGTTACAAATTTCTTGTTAACAAACTATAGTTTTGGCAAGTCGGTTAGGACATCTACTTTGTGCATGACACAAGTAATATTTCCAACAATTGTTTACAGACAGAGTATTTCACTTATAATTCACTGTATCACAATTCCAGTGGGTCAGAAGTTTACATACACTAAGTTGACTGTGCCTTTAAACAGCTTGGAAAATTGGCTTTAGAAGCCTCTGATAGGCTAATTGAAATATTTTGAGACAATTGGAAGTGTACCTGTGGATGAATTTCAAGGCCTACCTTCAAACTCAGTGCCTCTTTGCTTGACATCATAGGAAAATCAGAAGAAATCAGCCAAGTCCTCAGAAAATAAATTGTAGACCTCCACAAGTCTGGTTCATCCTTAGGCGCAATTTCCAAATGCCTGAAGGTACCACGTTCATCTGTACAAACAATAGTACACAAGTATAAACACCATGGGACCACGCATCCGTCATACCGCTCAGGAAGGAGACACGTTCTGTCTTCTAGAGATTAATGTACTTTGGGGCGAAAAGTGCAAATCAATCCCAGAACAACAGCAAAGGACCTTGTGAAGATGCTGGAGGAAACAGGTACAAATGTATCTATATCCACTGTAAAACAAGTCCTATATCGACATACCCTGAAAGGCTACTCAGCAAGGAAGAAGCCACTGCTCCAAAACCGCCATAAAAAAGCCAGACTACGGTTTGCAACTGCACATGGGGACAAAGATCGTACATTTTGGTGAAATGTCCTCAGGTCTGATGAAGCAAAAATAGAACTGTTTGGCCATAATGACCATCGTTATGTTTGGAGGAAAAAGGGGGTCGCTTGCAAGCCGAAGAACACTATCCAGACCGTGAAGCACTGGGGTGGCAGCATCATGCTGTGGGGGTGCTTTGCTGCAGGAGGGACTGGTGCACTTCACAAAATAGATGGCATCATGAGGAAGGAAAATTATGTGGATATATTGAAGCAACATCTCAAGACATCAGTCAGGAAGTTAAAGCTTGGTCGCAAATGGGTCTTCCAAATGGACAATGACCCCAAGCGTACTTCCAGAGTTGTGGCAAAATGGTTTGTGGAAGGCTACCCAAAACGTTTGACCCAAGTTAAACAATTTAAAGGCAATGCTACCAAATACTAATTTAGTTTATGTAAACTTCTGACCCACTGGGAATGTGATGAAAGAAATAAAAGCTGAAATAAATCATTCTCTCTACGATTATTCTGACATTTCACATTCTTAAAATGAAGTGGTGATCCTAACTGACCTAAGACAGGGAATTTTTACGAGGATTAAATGTCAGGAATTGTGAAAAACTGAGTTTAAATGTATTTAGTTAAGGTGTATGTAAACTTCCGACTTCAACTGTAT
>NW_028162303.1:0-10000 GCF_964263955.1 Coregonus lavaretus | reverse complement strand
GAAGAGTGAGGGGAGGGTCTATATAAACATAGGGAGGGTCAATAACAGGAAGAGTGAGGGGAGGGTCTATATAAACATAGAGAGGGTCTATAACAGGAAGAGTGAGGGGAGGGTCTATATAAACATAGAGAGGGTCTATAACAGGAAGAGTGAGGGGAGGGTCTATATAAACATAGAGAGGGTCAATAACAGGAAGAGTGAGGGGAGGGTCTATATAAACATAGTGAGGGTCAATAACAGGAAGAGTGAGGGGAGGATCTAGATAAACATAGGGAGGGTCAATAACAGGAAGAGTGAGGGGAGGGTCTATATAAACATAGGGAGGGTCAATAACAGGAAGAGTGAGGGGAGGGTCTATATAAACATAGAGAGGGTCAATAACAGGAAGAGTGAGGGGAGGGTCTATATAAACATAGAGAGGGTCAATACCAGGAAGAATGAGGGGAGGGTCTATATAAACATAGAGAGGGTCTATAACAGGAAGAGTGAGGGGAGGGTCTATATAAACATAGGGAGGGTCAATAACAGGAAGAGTGAGGGGAGGGTCTATATAAACATAGGGAGGGTCAATAACAGGAAGAGTGAGGGGAGGGTCTATATAAACATAGGGAGGGTCAATAACAGGAAGAGTGAGGGGAGGGTCTATATAAACATAGGGAGGGTCAATAACAGGAAGAGTGAGGGGAGGGTCTATATAAACATAGGGAGGGTCAATAACAGGAAGAGTGAGGGGAGGGTCTATAGAACCATATGGAGGGTCAATAACAGGAAGAGTGAGGGGAGGGTCTATATAAACATAGGGAGGGTCGATAACAGGAAGAGTGAGGGGAGGGTCTATATAAACATAGGGAGGGTCAATAACAGGAAGAGTGAGGGGAGGATCTATATAAACATAGAGAGGGTCTATAACAGGAAGAGTGAAGGGAGGGTCTATATAAACATAGGGAGGGTCAATAACAGGAAGAGTGAAAGGAGGGTCTATATAAACATAGGGAGGGTCAATAACAGGAAGAGTGAAGGGAGGGTCTATATAAACATAGGGAGGGTCAATAACAGGAAGAGTGAGGGGAGGGTCTATATAAACATAGGGAGGGTCAATAACAGGAAGAGTGAGGGGAGGATCTATATAAACATAGAGAGGGTCTATAACAGGAAGAGTGAGGGGAGGGTCTATATAAACATAGGGAGGGTCAATAACAGGAAGAGTGAGGGGAGGGTCTATATAAACATAGAGAGGGTCAATAACAGGAAGAGTGAGGGGAGGGTCTATATAAACATAGGGAGGGTCAATAACAGGAAGAGTGAGGGGAGGGTCTATATAAACATAGAGAGGGTCAATAACAGGAAGAGTGAGGGGAGGGTCTATATAAACATAGGGAGGGTCAATAACAGGAAGAGTGAGGGGAGGATCTATATAAACATAGAGAGGGTCTATAACAGGAAGAGTGAGGGGAGGGTCTATATAAACATAGGGAGGGTCAATAACAGGAAGAGTGAGGGGAGGGTCTATATAAACATAGGGAGGGTCAATAACAGGAAGAGTGAAGGGAGGGTCTACATAAACATAGAGAGGGTCAATAACAGGAAGAGTGAGGGGAGGGTCTATATAAACATAGAGAGGGTCAATAACAGGAAGAGTGAGGGGAGGGTCTATATAAACATAGAGAGGGTCTATAACAGGAAGAGTGAGGGGAGGGTCTATATAAACATAGAGAGGGTCAATAACAGGAAGAGTGAGGGGAGGGTCTATATAAACATAGAGAGGGTCAATAACAGGAAGAGTGAGGGGAGGGTCTATATAAACATAGAGAGGGTCAATAACAGGAAGAGTGAGGGGAGGGTCTATATAAACATAGAGAGGGTCTATAACAGGAAGAGTGAGGGGAGGGTCTATATAAACATAGAGAGGGTCAATAACAGGAAGAGTGAGGGGAGGGTCTATATAAACATAGAGAGGGTCAATAACAGGAAGCGTGAGGGGAGGGTCTATATAAACATAGGGAGGGTCAATAACAGGAAGAGTGAGGGGAGGGTCTATATAAACATAGGGAGGGTCAATAACAGGAAGAGTGAGGGGAGGGTCTATATAAACATAGGGAGGGTCAATAACAGGAAGAGTGAGGGGAGGGTCTATATAAACATAGGGAGGGTCAATAACAGGAAGAGTGAGGGGAGGGTCTATATAAACATAGGGAGGGTCAATAACAGGAAGAGTGAAGGGAGGGTCTATATAAACATAGAGAGGGTCAATAACAGGAAGAGTGAGGGGAGGGTCTATATAAACATAGAGAGGGTCAATAACAGGAAGAGTGAGGGGAGGGTCTATATAAACATAGGGAGGGTCAATAACAGGAAGAGTGAGGGGAGGGTCTATATAAACATAGGGAGGGTCAATAACAGGAAGAGTGAGGGGAGGGTCTATATAAACATAGGGAGGGTCAATAACAGGAAGAGTGAGGGTAGGGTCTATATAAACATAGGGAGGGTCAATAACAGGAAGAGTGAGGGGAGGGTCTATATAAACATAGAGAGGGTCAATAACAGGAAGAGTGAGGGGAGGGTCTATATAAACATAGAGAGGGTCTATAACAGGAAGAGTGAGGGGAGGGTCTATATAAACATAGAGAGGGTCAATAACAGGAAGAGTGAGGGGAGGGTCTATATAAACATAGAGAGGGTCAATAACAGGAAGAGTGAGGGGAGGGTCTATATAAACATAGAGAGGGTCTATAACAGGAAGAGTGAGGGGAGGGTCTATATAAACATAGGGAGGGTCAATAACAGGAAGAGTGAGGGGAGGGTCTATATAAACATAGGGAGGGTCAATAACAGGAAGAGTGAGGGGAGGGTCTATATAAACATAGGGAGGGTCAATAACAGGAAGAGTGAGGGGAGGGTCTATATAAACATAGGGAGGGTCAATAACAGGAAGCGTGAGGGGAGGGTCTATATAAACATAGGGAGGGTCAATAACAGGAAGAGTGAGGGGAGGGTCTATATAAACATAGAGAGGGTCTATAACAGGAAGAGTGAGGGGAGGGTCTATATAAACATAGGGAGGGTCAATAACAGGAAGAGTGAGGGGAGGGTCTATATAAACATAGGGAGGGTCAATAACAGGAAGAGTGAGGGGAGGGTCTATATAAACATAGAGAGGGTCTATAACAGGAAGAGTGAGGGGAGGGTCTATATAAACATAGGGAGGGTCAATAACAGGAAGAGTGAGGGGAGGGTCTATATAAACATAGGGAGGGTCAATAACAGGAAGAGTGAGGGGAGGGTCTATATAAACATAGGGAGGGTCAATAACAGGAAGAGTGAGGGGAGGATCTATATAAACATAGAGAGGGTCTATAACAGGAAGAGTGAGGGGAGGGTCTATATAAACATAGGGAGGGTCTATAACAGGAAGAGTGAGGGGAGGGTCTATATAAACATAGAGAGGGTCTATAACAGGAAGAGTGAGGGGAGGGTCTATATAAACATAGAGAGGGTCTATAACAGGAAGAGTGAGGGGAGGGTCTATATAAACATAGAGAGGGTCAATAACAGGAAGAGTGAGGGGAGGATCTATATAAACATAGAGAGGGTCTATAACAGGAAGAGTGAGGGGAGGGTCTATATAAACATAGGGAGGGTCTATAACAGGAAGAGTGAGGGGAGGGTCTATATAAACATAGAGAGGGTCTATAACAGGAAGAGTGAGGGGAGGGTCTATATAAACATAGGGAGGGTCAATAACAGGAAGAGTGAAGGGAGGGTCTATATAAACATAGGGAGGGTCAATAACAGGAAGAGTGAGGGGAGGGTCTATATAAACATAGGGAGGGTCAATAACAGGAAGAGTGAGGGGAGGGTCTATATAAACATAGGGAGGGTCAATAACAGGAAGAGTGAGGGGAGGGTCTATATAAACATAGGGAGGGTCAATAACAGGAAGAGTGAGGGGAGGGTCTATATAAACATAGGGAGGGTCAATAACAGGAAGAGTGAGGGGAGGGTCTATATAAACATAGAGAGGGTCAATAACAGGAAGAGTGAGGGGAGGGTCTATATAAACATAGGGAGGGTCAATAACAGGAAGAGTGAGGGGAGGGTCTATATAAACATAGAGAGGGTCAATAACAGGAAGAGTGAGGGGAGGGTCTATATAAACATAGAGAGGGTCAATAACAGGAAGAGTGAGGGGAGGGTCTATATAAACATAGAGAGGGTCAATAACAGGAAGAGTGAAGGGAGGGTCTATATAAACATAGGGAGGGTCAATAACAGGAAGAGTGAGGGGAGGGTCTATATAAACATAGGGAGGGTCAATAACAGGAAGAGTGAGGGGAGGATCTATATAAACATAGGGAGGGTCAATAACAGGAAGAGTGAGGGGAGGGTCTATATAAACATAGGGAGGGTCAATAACAGGAAGAGTGAGGGGAGGGTCTATATAAACATAGAGAGGGTCAATAACAGGAAGAGTGAGGGGAGGGTCTATATAAACATAGAGAGGGTCAATAACAGGAAGAGTGAGGGGAGGGTCTATATAAACATAGAGAGGGTCAATAACAGGAAGAGTGAGGGGAGGGTCTATATAAACATAGGGAGGGTCAATAACAGGAAGAGTGAGGGGAGGGTCTATATAAACATAGGGAGGGTCAATAACAGGAAGAGTGAGGGGAGGGTCTATATAAACATAGGGAGGGTCAATAACAGGAAGAGTGAGGGGAGGGTCTATATAAACATAGGGAGGGTCGATAACAGGAAGAGTGAGGGGAGGGTCTATATAAACATAGAGAGGGTCAATAACAGGAAGAGTGAAGGGAGGGTCTATATAAACATAGAGAGGGTCAATAACAGGAAGAGTGAGGAGAGGGTCTATATAAACATAGGGAGGGTCAATAACAGGAAGAGTGAAGGGAGGGTCTATATAAACATAGAGAGGGTCAATAACAGGAAGAGTGAGGGGAGGGTCTATATAAACATAGGGAGGGTCAATAACAGGAAGAGTGAAGGGAGGGTCTATATAAACATAGGGAGGGTCAATAACAGGAAGAGTGAGGGGAGGGTCTATATAAACATAGAGAGGGTCTATAACAGGAAGAGTGAAGGGAGGGTCTATATAAACATAGGGAGGGTCAATAACAGGAAGAGTGAGGGGAGGGTCTATAGAACCATATGGAGGGTCAATAACAGGAAGAGTGAGGGGAGGGTCTATATAAACATAGAGAGGGTCAATAACAGGAAGAGTGAGGGGAGGGTCTATATAAACATAGGGAGGGTCAATAACAGGAAGAGTGAGGGGAGGGTCTATATAAACATAGAGAGGGTCAATAACAGGAAGAGTGAGGGGAGGGTCTATATAAACATAGAGAGGGTCAATAACAGGAAGAGTGAGGGGAGGGTCTATATAAACATAGAGAGGGTCAATAACAGTGGTGATGGTCACAGTAACATGGGGACTGTGGGGTGGTGGTCACAGTAACATGGGGACTGTGGGGTGGTGGTCACAGTAACATGGGGACTGTGGGGTGGTGGTCACAGTAACATGGGGACTGTGGGGTGGTGGTCACAGTAACATTGGGAGTGTGGGGTGGTGGTCACAGTAACATGGGGACTGTGGGGTGGTGGTCACAGTAACATTGGGAGTGTGGGGTGGTGGTCACAGTAACATGGGGACTGTGGGGTGGTGGTCACAGTAACATGGGGACTGTGGGGTGGTGGTCACAGTAACATGGGGACTGTGGGGTGGTGTCATGGCATTCATAGTATAAGGTGTTCTCTGCCCAGAGTGGGTGAAAACACGCTTTCGTGATGAAATGTAACTTCCTTATGTTATAAAATACACTTTACCAAGAATTTACGAACACACCTGAAGTCGTAAAATGTCTAGCTAGTATTCTGTTATGCTAACAAGCAAACAAGAGGTTGCATAGCAACAGCATCAACTTCCGGTAGACAGGCGTAGCTCTAGTATGCTCAACTGAAAGGATACCGTTTGTCTACTGTATACTAAAATTAACTAATAGTATATAGTATGTAGTATGTACTCCCAAGTGCCCCAGTGTTGAGGATCAGCGTGGCGGAGGTGTTGCCTGTACAAAAGGTGAAGAACAGAGGTACATCCAGGTATTTTCCGCAGGTGCTGGAGTTGTAGACAAACTGATGGAAAACAGAAAGGAAAACGCTGCACACTGCTCATAGTCTCAGGTGATATTTATTTATAACAACGTTTCCACCCTTAGGTCTTCATCAGGCATCCATATCCCAGGTGGGGGTGGAAGGTCCTATATATAGGGGCAGTACTCAGTGACATCACTTCCTGAAACAAGAGGTAGAAAATGTATAACATAGGTTCAAAATATATTAACATTCAATGTATCAAAATATATTAACATTCAATGTATCAAAATATATGAACATTCAATGTATCAAAATATATTAACATTCAATGTATCAAAATATATGGTCATACAAAAGGAATGTGATCAATATTTACAGTAATATACATACACATAGAATATTCAATTAGGATTTAAAAAAACACAATTTGGACATTTTGAAACTATAAAAACAATTTCAAGTCAAATTCCTCGTTAAGGCCAAGAGGAGACAGTGTGTTGAGCCTGTGGATCCAGAAATATTCCCTTTGTCTACCCTTAGCACCTGGCCTGTCATGAAGTCCAGGATCAAGTTGCAAAGGGAGGTGTTCAGTCCCAGGGTCCCAAGCTTGGTGACGAGCTCGGAGGGGACTATGGTGTTGAACGCTGAGCTGTAGTCAATGAACAATATTCTCACATAGGTATTCCTCTTATCTAGGTGGTTGAGGGCAGTGTGGATTGCAACTGAGATTGCAATCATCTATGGATCTGTTACAAATTGGATTGGGTCTAGGGTGTCTGGGATGATGGAGTTAATGTGTGCCAAAACCAGCCATTCAAAGTACTTCATGATTACAGATGTGAGTGCTACAGGGCGGTAGTCATTTTGGCAGGTAGCGTTAGAGTTAATGGGAACAGGAATGATGGTTTTCAGGTTGAGATGTGGGGATTACAGACTGGAACAAGAAGTGGTTGAAAATGGAGAGGTTGAAAATGACAGTGAATATGCCTGCCAGCTCTTCTGAGAACGTGCCCAGGAATACCGTCCGGCCCTGCGGCCTTACAAGTGACCTCAGATAGACCTGCGGCCTTACGAGTGACCTCAGATAGACCTGCGGCCTTACGAGTGACCTCAGATAGACCTGCGGCCTTACGAGTGACCTCAGATAGCGAGATCGCCCAGTCCCCTGGGTCAGCAGGGGCCCTCATGCACGGCTCGGTGTTGTTTTTGTTGAAGCGTGCATACAATGCATGAGTTCTTCTGGTAGAGAGGCATTGTTGGGCAGATCATGGCTGGGTCTTCCTTAGTAATCCGTAATGGACTGCAGCCCCTGCCACATGCTTTGTGTGTTTGAGCCTGTGAAATATGATTGCACCTTCTTCCTATATTGTCCTTTTTCTTGTTTGATTCGGAGGTCGTAGCAGGACTTCTCGTACTTGTTCCTGTCTTCGGCCGTAGGGTTGTCTACGATAGCTCTGTGTGCGGTAGCCCTGTCCTTTAGTTTAGCGCCAACCTCAGTGTTAATCCAGGGCTTTTGATTGGGGAAGCAGCAAACCTTCACTGTGGGGACAACGTCAGCAATGCATTTCCTAATGAAGCTGGTGACAGAGGTGGTTAATTCCTCGATGCCATCGACGGAGTCCAGGAACATATTCCAGTCAGCACTAGCAAAGCAGTCTTGTAGCATAGCCTCCGATTTGGATGACCATTTCTCAAAGGAGCACATCATGAATACTTCCTGTTTTTCAGGAAGCAGGAGTATAGATTCATGATCTGATTTGCCGAAGGGGGGATGAGGGAGGGCCTTGTATGCTTGCTTGTGGGTAGAGTAACAGTGGTCTAGGACTTTATTGCCCCTAGTGGCGAAAGAGACGTGTTAATGTAGGTTGGGCATTATGTGTCTTAATGTTGCGCATATAAAATCACCAACATCAAGGAAAGCAGCCTCCGGGTGCATGGTTTCCTGCTTGTTTATAGCCTGGTGCAGTTTGTTAATGCCAGCTTGTTGTTTTTCTAATCCTGAATATATACAACAGTCACGATAACAGATTAACTCTCTCGGGAGGTAGAAGGGTCGGCATTTGACCATCAGGTATTCCAAGACGGGTGAACAATGGATTGAGACTTCCACTACGCTAGAGTCAGCACACTAGTTGCGATTGATGAAGTGGCATGTCCCTCCCCCTCTCGATTTCTCAGAATCCTGTGAATGGAGAATCCATCAAGTTGGATAGCCATGGGGGTATCTTGTCCGAAAGCCATGTTTCAGAAAAGTGGAGAATATTGCAGTTGCAAGAGTCCCATTTATAGCAAATCTGCGATCGGAGGTCATACATCTTATTATCAAGAGACTATAGAATGGAGGCAAGAGGGGGCCAGTTTTCCCTTAGCCTTAATCCAGGGTTCCCCTGCCTATTGTTCTCAAGCTTTTCCTCTCGGATAGTCAGAAAATTGGGTAACCTGATTTTGGACAAAATTACCTGGAAGGATTCCTACTACCAGAGATTCCTACTTCCAATCTATACCAGTGGTCCTCTGTAGCTCAGCTGGTAGAGCACGGCGCTTGTAATGCCAAGGTAGTGGGTTCGATCCCCGGGACCACCCATACACAAAAACGTATGCACGCACGACTGTAAGTCGCTTTGGATAAAAGCGTCTGCTAAATGGCATATTATTATTATTTATTATTTATACAGCAAATGCTCTGCCAAACAAACAACAGAAACCTGAAAACATCATCCAACCTGGAACTGAGTGAGTAATGTTTATTCTGAAGCTACTTTTACAACCAAGAAAGAAATACACTTCAATGATATATTTTACTTTATAAGGACTGAATGCTAAATTAAGGCTACCAGAACATATCTGACTGCAACTTCAATTAGCACTGAGGTGTGAAGTGAGAGGTGTCAAAGCCCTTGAGCCCAACAATGGAAGGAGAGTTCCCCAACCAAATGGAGAGACCTTAGAAACACCCTCCCGCTGTTCAGAGGTCATTAAAATACAGAACCCTCTGGATGTAAAAAACGACAAGACACGAAAAGAGTACAAAAAGAAACTCCTTATGGAAAATCAAGAAACAGCTGACTATTATAAAAATGGGAACATAAGCAACTTAATCTTCCACACAGACCATCCCCTGGCATGGCACATTGCTATATTAACACACTACCCATCTGTTAAGAGGGGGGGTGTTAGCGATGGGTGGAAACTCAGGATACTAGACAACGAGGACTCTCAGTCAGCTAATATAAATCTGTACAAGTCTGGAACAGTATAATAGCTTCAACTGGACTTTCACATATTCAAAGAAATAGCTGAGAAGGAGGAGAAGCTCTCCCTTGAGAAAGATACCCCTACCCCGAGCGGGTCACACCAGACCTCTTCATTAAATAACCCCACAGACGAGCAACCCTAAGCGGAAAGTCAACCTCCCAGCACAGAGTACTACTCCCTCATTGAAATGAAGGATAAGATCACCCAGCTGGAGGTAAGGCAGGTGGAGCTGGAACAGCAGGTGAACACACTCCAGTCAGCACAGACCCAGACAACAGTCCAGCACAACAACACCCCCTTAACTAGACCTGGAGAGCTGGAGGTGGAGAGAGACATATCTGCACTCTGGACTGTGGTGAGACAACATCAACAGGATAAAGAACAGGAGCAGGAGAAGAACAGAGCGATAGAGGAGAGGATCAGAGTGCTGGAGGAGAAGGTGAGAACGATGACGGGTGACAGAGAACAACCCATCCTTTTTGTACTTTAACTATTTGCACATCATTACAACACTGAGCAAGAGAGGAGAGAGAGAGAGAGAGGGAGAGAGAGAGAGAGACAGAAACCAAGAGAAAGAGACAGAGAGAGAGACAGAGAGAGACAGAGAGAGAGAGAGAGAGAGAGAGAGAGACAG